>NW_027013122.1:0-17128 GCF_036934945.1 Oncorhynchus masou masou
GCCTCTGACCCCCGTACCGGGTGGAGGAGAGACCTGAGAAGGCTCGGCCTCTGACCCCCGCAACGGTGAGGAGGAGACCTTGAGGCGGCTCGGGCCTCTGACTCCAGAGCCGGGGAGAGTAGGTGGAGACAGGAGAAGGCTCGGCCTCTGGACCTCCACAACGGAGTGAGTAGAGGCTGGTAGAAGGCTCGGCCTCTGACTTCCATAACGGGTGGAGGAGAGACCAGAGAAGGCTCGGCCTCTGACCCCGTAACGGGTGGAGGAGAGACCAGAGAAGGCTCGGCCTCTGACCCCGTAACGGGTGGAGGAGAGACCTGAGAAGGCTCGGTCTCTGACTCCATAACGGGAGGAGTAGAGACAGGAGAAGGCTCGGTCTCTGACTCCATAACGGGAGGAGTAGAGACAGGAGAAGGCTCGGTCTCTGACTCCATAACGGGTGGAGGAGAGACCAGAGAAGGCTCGGCCTCTGACCCCGTAACGGGCGGAGTAGAGACCTGAGAAGGCTCGGCCTCTGACCCCGTAACGGGTGGAGGAGAGACCAGAGAAGGCTCGGCCTCTGACCCCGTAACGGGCGGAGGAGAGACCTGAGAAGGCTCGGCTGACTCTGAATTGTTGCTTAATGGGGAGAGTTTCTTTCGGCTGAATGAGCGACACCGGTTGAGCGTTCCTACAGCATTTCCCTCCAGAAGCCGTGAGAAAGTTGTCCGGCTGCGGGGACCTAGCTAGGGGATTTATACTACTATCTGTACTTACTGGTGGCACAGACGCTGTTTCATCCTTTCCTACACTGGAATTACCCTTGCCTAATGATTGCGTCTGAAGCTGGGCTCGTAGCACAGCTATCCTCGCCGTAAGTCAATCGTTCTCCTGTATATTATGAGTACAGCGACTGCAATTAGAAGGCATCGTGTTAATGTTACTACTTAGCTTCGGCTGTTGGAGGTCCTGACGAACCACGTCCAGGGTGAAAAAGTTGAATGAAAAAAGTTGAGCGAGGAAAAAAACGAAGAGGTTGGTAAATGTGTTAAATACAGACTTTTGATTAAATGGTTACTAAAAATAAAAACTGAAAAGTTTGGCAGGTAGCCAAGTAGCAACAAACAGCATTGAGACAAGTCTGGAAGTTGTGACTTTGTGGCTGTGGTAACTAACACTTGTGAATAGAACTACAAAAGAATCCCTCATATATATATATATATCTCTCCTGGAGACTATATACAGGGTATTACGGTACAGAGTCAATGTGGAGGCTATATACAGGGTATTACGGTACAGAGTCAATGTGGAGGCTATATACAGGGTATTACGGTACAGAGTCAGTGTGGAGGCTATATACAGGGGGTACCGGTACAGAGTCAGTGTGGAGGCTATATACAGGGGGTACCGGTACAGAGTCAATGTGGAGGCTATATACAGGGGTACCGGTACAGAGTCAATGTGGAGGCTATATACAGGGTAATACGGCACAGAGTCAATGTGGAGGCTATATATCAGGGGTACTGGTACAGAGTCAATGTGGAGGCTATATACAGGGGGTGCCAGTACAGAGTCAATGTGGAGGCTATATACAGGGGGTACCGGTACAGAGTCAATGTGGAGGCTATATACAGGGGGTACCGGTACAGAGTCAATGTGCGGGGGTACAGGTTAGTCGAGGTCATTTGTACATATAGGTAGGGGTAAGGCATAAATAATTAACAGCGAGAAGCAGCAGTGAAAAAACAAAAGGAGGAGGGAGGGTCAATGTAAATAGTCCGGTGGCCATTTGATGAATTGTTCAGCAGTTTTATGGCTGGGGGTAGAGGCTGTTAAGGAGCCTCTTGGTCCTAGACTTGGTGCTCCGGATAGATTGCCGTGCGGTAGCATAGAGAATAAGTCAATGACTGGGGTGGCTGGAGTCTTTAACCCTAATGCTGCATAAATCTGCTCTAAAAGCATTGTCCACACCCAGAGTAATCATAATATACAGAGCTCTACAGCATTATCCACACCCAGATTAATGATAACATACAGAGCTCTACAGCATTATCCACACCCAGAGTAATCATAATATACAGAGCTCTACAGCATTATCCACACCCAGATTAATGATAACATACAGAGCTCTACAGCATTATCCATACCCAGAGTAATCATAATATACAGAGCTCTACAGCATTATCCACACCCAGATTAATGATAACATACAGAGCTCTACAGCATTATCCACACCCAGATTAATGATAACATACAGAGCTCTACAGCATTATCCACACCCAGAGTAATCATAATATACAGAGCTATACAGCATTATCCACACCCAGAGTAATCATAATATACAGAGCTCTACAGCATTATCCACACCCAGAGTAATCATAATATACAGAGCTCTACAGCATTATCCGCACCCAGAGTAATCATAATATACAGAGCTCTACAGCATTATCCACACCCAGAGTAATCATAATATACAGAGCTCTACAGCATTATCCGCACCCAGAGTAATCATAATATACAGAGCTCTACAGCATTATCCACACTCCTTTGATTTAGTCCACGTTTGTTGTGTTAAAGCCTGAATTTTAAATGGCTGCCATTGAGATTGTTTCCCATCGATGTATACACAATACCCCATAATGACAATTTTACCAAATGGTTTGCAAATTATATATCGAAATATCTCATTTAAATTCACACTCCTGAGTGAACACCTGTTAGAATGACCTTTGTTAGCGACTACAGCTGTGAGTCTTTCTGGGTAAGTCTCCTAAAAGTTATCCACACCTGGATGGCACACATGGCGAGGGAGATTTCTCAAAGATATTAGGATGTGTTCACTGGATGTTGCGTTGCGTCTCTCTTTCACTCTATTACTCATCAGAGACAAGCCAAGCCAGTCATTCATTCACCGCACAGAGTTCCTGTTTCCCAGTACGGATCAGGATCTAACGAAATAGTTGTGGAGAAGGGGAAACTCGATGTACAAACAGAGGAGCCAACAGACCGGGTTAATTCCATGGTGTGTGTTCAGGAAATGGGTATGTCGCTCTGAGAGTCTGAACCCCCGAGGACCTTAATAATAAATGTATCAAAAAAGGAGCTTTTTTTGTTATTTTTGATTCCCGAAGAGGGAGGAGAGGAGATAGTATGTGAAATGGCTGCATAAGCTATTTCTCAAATTGGATGCTTCTAATAGATTCTGACAGGTATTCCTTTAAGAGGTAGAGATGACTTCCTTTAACTAGTCTCTTCTACAGAAGTATCAGTCACTAGAGATGACAACTAGTCTCTTCTACAGACGTATCAGTCACTAGAGATGACAACTAGTCTCTTCTACAGACGTATCAGTCACTAGAGATGACAACTAGTCTCTTCTACAGACAGTATCAGTCACTAGGGATGACAACTAGTCTCTTCTACAGGCGCCGTATCAGTCACTAGAGATGACAACTAGTCTCTTCTACAGACGTATCAGTCACTAGAGATGACTGCCGTTAACTAGTCTCTTCTACTAGATCAGTCAATTGCATGTCATGTTTGATACACATACAATACCCCAGGTTACTACAGCGCCTTCAAGGAAGTATTCAGACTCCTTTACTTCTCCACACTTTGTTACGTTACAGCCTTATTCCAAAATGGTTTTTATTTTAATTACTTCTCCAATACCCCATTGATTCACAATACCCCATAATGATATTCCAAAATGGACATCACAATTTTATTTTATGATATACTCATCAATCCTCCACAATGACACACAATACCCCCTCCAGCTGATATCACAATACCCCATAATGATATCACAATACCCCATGACATCACAATACCCCATAATGATATCACAATACCCCATAATGATATCACAATACCCCATATAATGATATCACAATACCCCATAATGACATCACAATACCCCATAATGATATCACAATACCCCATAATGATATCACAATACCCCATAATGACATCACAATACCCCATGATGATATCACAATACCCCATAATGACCCAATACCCCATGACATCACAATACCCCATGACATCACATACCCCATGACATCACACCCTTGGATATCACAATACCCCATAATGACATCACAATACCCCATGACATCACAATTCAGACCCTTTACTTCTTTGTTGAAGCACCCTTGGCAGCAATTACAGACAGTCTTCGTCACGCACAAGCTTGACACACCTGTATTTGGGGAGTTTCTCCCATTCTTCTCTGCAGATTCTCTCAAGCTCTGTCAGGGTGGATGGGGACGTCACTGCACAGCTATTTTCAGGTCTCCAGAGATGTTCGATCGGGTTCATAGAATTATAGAATAAGGCTGTAACGTAACAAAATGTGGGAAAAGTCTGAATACTTTCTGAAGGCACTCGACGTACGACACACACACACACACACCTCTTTGTTCTCAGATAAAAGGGAAGTTCGTTCCTTCGTTGCCAGTCGCCCTGAAGAGCAGAGCTTCATTTTAATCTCCTTCAGAATCAGATCTGCTCTTGTTTTAACACCAAGATCCTATGACAAGACATCAAGACATGTCACCTTCCCCCCTCAACATCCACCCCTTAAAAACTAGAATCCATGTCTCTCAGGCCGTGTTCCAAGTAGCACCTTGATCCTTCCATAGTGCACTCGTTCGGCCGAACCATAGGCCTATATAGGGAATAGGGGGGCATTTGTGGCACACTCCATCTCTCTGCAGGTGAGTTTTAAATCAGACACTTTCAGGTGGAGTGCAGTCAGCTCCATTGGTTTTTCAGACTAGATAATTGGCTTCCATCAAAGTGGGGTATTTCAGGAGGTTGGTGTCCCTAGTAAGAACGAACGGCAATACCGGGAGCTGTGACAGTGTATCAGAGCTGTCATCCTCAGAATGATCACTGGCCACCGGAATCATCTTTAATTGCCTCCGTTTATTTGCTGCCTGCCGTCAATTACTCTCCTCCTCCTCCCCCTCCTCCTCTTACCCCTTCCCTTGTTCCTTCCCACCTCCTCCTCCTCCTCCTCTTACCTTCCTACGTTCCTTCCCTCCTCTTCCTCCTCTCTTACCTTCCCTCGTTCATCCATCCCTCCCCCACCTTCCCTCCCTCCTCCTCATCCTCTCTTAATTCCATCCCTCCCTCCCCCTCCTCCTCTCTTACCTCCTCCTCCTCCCTCTTACCTCCCCTTTTGTTCCATCCCTCCCTCCTCCTCCTCTTACCCCTTGTTCCTCCTCCTCTCTTACCTTCCCTCCTCCTCCTCCTCTTACCTTCCCTTGTTCCATCCCTCCTCCTCCTCCTCTTACCTTCCTTGTTCCATCCCTCCTCCTCCTCCTCTTACCTTCCTTGTTCCATCCCTCCTCCCTCCTCCTCTTACCTTCCCTTGTTCCATCCCTCCTCCTCCTCCTCCTCTTACCTTCCTTGTTCCATCCCTCCTCCTCCTCCTCCTCCCTCTTACCTTCCCTTGTTTCTTCCCACTCCTCCCTCCCTCCTCTCTTACATTTGTTTCTTCCCCTCCTCCTCCTCATCCTCTCTTACCTTCCACTCATTCCCTCCCTCCTCACCCCTCCTCCTCTCTTCCTTCCCTCCTCCTCCTCCTCTTACCTTCCCTTGTTCCATCCCTCCTCCTCCTCCTCTTACCTTCCCTTGTTCATCTCTCCTCCTCCTCCTCCTCTTACCTTCCCTTGTTCCATCCCCTCCTCCTCCTCTTACCTTCCCTTGTTCCACCTCCTCCTCTCCTACCTTCCCTCCTCCTCCCTCCTCTTCTTACCTTCCCTTGTTCCATCCCTCCTCCTCCTCCTATTACCTTCTTACACCTTCCCCTGCTGTTCTATCCCTCCTCCTCCTCCTCTTACCTTCCTTGTTCCATCCATCCCTTCCTCCTCCTCCTCTTACCTTCCTGTTTCCCTTACCTTCCCCCATCCTCCTCCTCCTCCTCTTACCTTCCCTTGTTCCATCCCTCCATCCCTCCTCCCTCCTCCCTTACCTTCTTCCATCCCTCCTTCCCCTCCTACCTTCCCTCCTCCTCCTCCTCCTCTCTTACCTTCCCTTGTTCCATCCCTCCTCCTCCTCCTCTTCCTTCCCTTGTTCCATCCCTCCTCCTCCTTCCCTTGTTCCTTCCCCTCCTTCCTCCCTCCTCCCTCCTACCATCCCTTGTTCATCCTTCCCTCCTCCTCTCTCTTACCTTCCCCCTCCTCCATCCTCCTCCTCCTCCTCTTTCCCTTGTTCCATCCTCCTCCTCCTCCTCTTACCTTCCTCCTGTTCCTCGCTCCATCCCTCCTCCTCCCTCCTCTTACCTTCCCTTGTTCCATCCCTCCTCCTCCCTTACCTTCCCTTGCTCCATCCCTCCTCCTCCTCCTCCTTACCTTCCCTTGTTCCATCTTCCTCCTCCTCCTCCTCTTACTGTGCCTTGTTCCATCCCCTCCTCCTCCTCCTCTTACACCTTCCCTTGTTCCATCCCCCTCCTCCTCTCTCTACCTTCCCCTCCTCCTCCTCCTCCTTCCTCCTACCTTCCCTTGTTCCATCCCTCATCCTTCCCTCCTCCTCTCTTACCTTCCCCCTCCTCCCTTACCTTCCTGTTCCTTCCCTCCTCCTCCTCCTCTCTTACCTTCCTCGTTCCATCCCTCATCCTCTCTCTATTTGTTTCCTCCCTCCTCCCCCTCCCCTCCTCTCTATAGTTCTCCCCCTCTTTCATTTGCTCCCAACCGAGACTTATCCTCTCTATTTTTTTTATTCACGCACGCACGAACACACACACACACACACACACACACACACACACACACACACACACACACACACACACACACACACACACACACACACACACACACACACACACACACACACACACACCGGGGCTAAATCGACTATAACCCCTGAGCTATCTACACTCACCTACACAATAGAAACCCAATTTGCTTTTAGACTTAATAGTGCTTTTAAAGCAATATCTGATTCTTCACAAGCATCAAGTGCCTCCAGCTGTTGCTGTTGACTCTAATTGGTATCTCTCCTTTTCTTCATCCTCCCTTTCTGGTTCTCTCTTCATCCCTCCCCTCTCTAATTCTCTGGTCCTCTCTTCATCCCTCCCCTCTCTAATTCTCTGGTCCTCTCTTCGTCCCTCCCTCTCTAATTCTCTGGTCCTCTCTTCATCCCTCCCCCTCTAATTCTCTGGTCCTCTCTTCAACCCCTCCCCTCTCTAATTCTCTGGTCCTCTCTTCGCCCCTTCTCTTTTTCCTCGTATTCACCCGTCCCCTGTGTTCTCTAGCACCATACTATTGACCTTTCTGTTTCTCTCTTTCATACACTCTCTTCCTCTCCGCCTCTCTCTTTTTTCTCATCATATCGAGTAATGTCCTGTTTACTGTGAGGGCATCACTCAAAGCTGTGATGATTGGGTTTTAGAAACAAAAGACGAGGGGGAGAGTAGAGAAATGTTATCACTGTTGTTATTACTGTTGTCCCTTTGACAATATTGATTATTATTATTATTTTAAAAATGTTAATATTGTAAATCTCAAAGTAAACTTTGGCAATATCTGCATTGTTACATATAAACTAATTTAATTGAGAGGCGTTAGAGGAGAGACAGAGAGGCTAGTGTTCTATTGTTGGACTATGGGGAGGAAGAGGTTGTTGAAATGTCACCCTCTTCTCTATATAGTGCACTTCTTTTGACCAGAGCCGTATAGTTCACAATATAGGGAGGGAGGTCTCTCTCTCTCTCTCTCTCTCTCTCTCTCCCTCTCTCTCTCTCTCTCTCTCTCTCTCTCTCTCTCTCTCTCTCTCTCTCTCTCTCTCTCTCTCTCTCTCCATTCAAATTCAGGCTGCTTTATTGGCATGAAAAAATATTGCCAAAGCAACAATGTATACAATATACATTGTAACAAAATTCTAAATGATAGCAAATATAAAAGTGTAGTAAATAATAATACAAATATAATAACAATAAAATGGTAACAGTCAATAGTAGAATAGTATATTTATGTAATAAGTATAAAATCAAATTATGGAAAATGAAACTCTAACTAACTTATAACTAAATAACCTTCATCTTCTCCTTTATATCAGTACTACAACTAAAATCATCATTACTACGACTACTACTACCATCACTAAACTGTTATCACTACCATTACCACCCACATTTGGAATGATAATCATTAATAATTACAGTAATAACAATAATAGCAATAATAAGTAAGTTACTGCTTACTATGCAGATGTTATTATTCAGTGTCCCTCAGGCTATGGCAGGAAAATACATATTTGGCTGCAAGAGGGCCATTTGTAAAATGTGGAATATGTGTAGTAATTTCTGTGAATAATGAATCTCTTTGTGAATATTTATCACAGTAAAGGAGAAAGTGCATCTCTGTCTCTACCTCCCTGTTATGCAGTGACCACATACACGCTCCCCTTTGGGTAGCCATGTCTTTATGTCTGCCGGTTTGTATTGCCAATCGGTGGTCACTCAGCCTGTAAGGATCTGTCTCTGCTTCGTATCTCTGACAGAGTAGAGATAATGTGACGACCCTCCCACTCTGTCTGCCGTATTCTGTCTTTGTTCTTGTTTCCTTATTAGGATGCCGGTGGGCGGAGTTGGGGAGGGTCGTCTTTATGGGAAACACCTGGGCCAGGTGTGTCCCAGGATAAATAGACCTCCTCTACATTCATGGAGGAGACTCTCTCCATGCAGACACCTTTGTAGATTGTGTTGTGGTTCTTGGTGGCCTTTTGTTTGTTTGCATTGGCACCCCTTTCAACACCCTGCATTATCACATTCATGCCTGCAAAACACTCACTTACACTACTGATTACTGATTACACACACCATTGTATATTTTCCTTAGTTGCTTTGGTTAATAAATATATTTTGTTACTCCTTATCTCCACGTTGTCTCCCTTTGGTACGGGCTTTGAGCCGGTTCGTGACATAATCAGCCAATTCATATTCTCTGTTTAGGGTCAGATAGCAATTTAGTCGGCTTTGGGATTTTGTTTCATTTTTCCAATGTTGTAAATATGATTCCTTTGATTGGTTCATGATTTTGCTTATTGGAATTCTTTCTTTTGAAGCAGTGCTGGTGTCAGCTTGGTTGGTGAGGTCCAACACCAGCTGACTGGGAAGACTCGTTTCTGGGCTCAGCTCTTGGGTTTGAAGTGATTTAAATTGCAGACTTGAATTTGGACTTGAATTCAGATGTAGCCAAAATTTTAATGATCTTTTCTGTATTTTCATTATTACTGGAAAACGGCCCAATTCTGCCCTACATGCATTAGTTGGTGTATTTCTCTGGACTTGTAGGATTTTCCGACAGAATTCTGCATGTAGGGCTTCAATTGGATGTTTGTCCCACATTTAAAGTCAGTTTATTGAGTGGCCCCCAAACCTCACTTCCATAAAGAGCTATTGGTAGGATTACACTGTCAAATATTTTAGTCCAAATTCTAATTGGGATGTTGATTTTGAATAATTTCATTTTTATTGCATACATTGCTCTGCGGGCTTTGTCTTTGAGTGCATTCACTGCCATATTAATCTCTCGGTCTCTCTCTCTCTCTCTCTCTCTCTCTCTCTCTCTCTCTCTCTCTCTCTCTCTCTCTCTCTCTCTCTCTCTCTCTCTCTCTCTCTCTCCCTCTCTCTCTCTCCCTCTCTCTCATTTTCGGTTGACCTCACCCTTTAAGACAAACTCATTTCTACAGATGATTTATCTATTGTTTCAGGGATAACTCCTCAGAACTGGTAGAGAAAAAACATTAATCCGTTTTTAAATGTACAAATACCTACCATTTACCTCAGAATGCCCTGTGGACATCGTTCTCCTGGATTTCGTCCCCCAAATGGCAGAAGAACAATGTGTCCACAGGGTCTTGTTTTGTTCCATCCATTCTGTTCCTCTGTGAATAGCCAGGGCTCCCCTCTCTTACCAGCTGAGAGGATACTCCATGGACCCACTTATGAAGCCTACAGATGGAGACAGAGAGCTACTTTGAAACACTGAAATAGGGTTCTTGGACAGTTTCCCCTCTGTGTTTCTCTCTAAAATAAGATTCTTGACCTGCCCTGGTCCGTCTTTTCCCTCTCTCTAATCAGGGAGATTATTTCTCTCCCTCTCTCCCTCTCTCCCTCTCTCTCTCTCCCCTCTCCCCTCTCTCTCTCTCCCCTCTCTCTCTCTCCCTCTCTCTCTCTCAATTCAAGGGGCTTTATTGGCATGGGAAACATATGTTTACATTGCCAAAGCAAGTGAAATAGATAATAAACACAAGTGAAAGTATGAAAAGGGAAAATAAACAGGTTAAATATAGGTTGTATTTACAATGTGGTTTGTGTTCCACTGGCTGCCCTTTTCTGATGGCAAACGTCTTGCTGCTGTGACTGCACAGTGCACCCCTCCAGGATGGAGAAGCTCTTTTGTGCTACACGTGTTGCCCTGTTTTCATGGCAACGGGCAAACGTCTTGCTGCTGTGACTGCACAGTGCACCCCTCCAGGATGGAGAAGCTGTTTGTGCTACACGTGTTGCCCTGTTTTCATGAAACGGGACAAATGTCTGCTGCTGTATTTCACCTAACAGATATCAGTTTATCAAATTCTTTGTGGGTCTGTGTGATCTCTCTCTCTCTCTACTCTACTCTGTGGGTCTGTGTGATCTGTGGTCATACAGCTCTCTGTCCAATTCAATTTAAGGGGTTTTATTGGCATGGGAAACACATTGCCAAAGCAAGTGAAGTAGATAATAAATAAAAGTGAAATAAACAATCTCTTTCTCTGACAGGGTGCGAGAGTGAGAGGCAGAGCGAGAGCGACGCAGAAGAGAGAGGCAGAGAGGAGAGAGGGTGAGGAGCAGAAAGAGAGCGGCAGAGGGAAGAGACAGCGGCAGGGAGAGAGAGAGAGGCAGAGGGGCAGAGGAGAGAGACAGGGAGGCAGAGAGAGAGAGGGAGAGAGAGGCAGAGAGAGAGGAAGAGAGAGGGAGAGAAAGAGAGGCAGAGGGACAGGTGAGGCAGAGAGGGAGAGAAGAGAAGGCGGCAGAGGGAGAAGAAGAGGCAGAGAATAGAGAGAGCAGAAGAGGGAACAGAAGAGGGAGAGAAAGAGAGGCAGAGGGAGAGAGGAGAGTGAGGCAGGAGGGCAAGAGAGGGAGAGAAGCAGAGGAGAGAGAGGCAGAAAGAGGGCGGCAGAGAGGAGAAAGAGGCAGAGGAGAGAGAGGCAGAGGAGAGAGAGGCAGAGGCAGAGGACAGAGACACAGAGGGAAAGAGGCAGAGGGAGAGGGACAGAGAGGCAGAGGGAGAGAGGCAGCAGAGGGAGCAGAAGGAGGGAGAGGGAGAGAGGAGGGAGCAGGCCAGAGGGGAGAGAGAGAGGGAGAGAATGAGGCAGAGGGAGAGAGAGAGAGGAGAGAACGAGGCAGAGGGAGAGAGAGAGAGCAAAGGAGAGGCAGAGAGAGGCAGAGGGAGAGAGAGACAGAGAGAGAGAGGGAGGCAGAGGAAGAGAGAGAGGGATAGAGGGAGAGCGAGGCAGAGGGAAGAGAGAGAGGCAGAGAGAGAGGCAGAGGGAGAGAGAGGGAGGCAGAGGATGAAGAGAGGGAGAGAGGCAGAGGAAGAGAGAGAGTTAAGAAGGGGAGAGAGTTAGAGAGAGGAGAGGCAGAGGGAGAGAGAGGCAGAGAGAGGGGGAGAGAGGGAGGCAGAGGATGAAAAGAGGAGGGGAGAGAGAGAGGCAGAGGGATGAAGAGCAGGGAGAGAGAGAGAGAGAGGGAGAGAGCGAGGCTGAGGGAGAAGCAGGGAGAGAGGGTAGAGGAAGAGAGAGAGTTAGAGAGTGAGAGAGTTAGAGAGGGAGAGAGTTAGAGAGAGGAGAGGCAGAGAGAGAGAGAGGGAGAGAGAGTTTGAGAGGAGAGAGTTAGAGAGGGAGAGGCAGAGGTAGAGAGAGAGGGACAGAGAGGCAGAGGAAGAGAGAGAGTTAGAGAGGAGAGAGAGAGGAGAGAGAGAGGCAGAGGATTGAGAGAGAGAGAGGCAGAGAGAGGTTGAGAGAGAGAGGCAGAGAGAGGTTGAGAGAGAGAGAGGCAGAGAGAGGGAGAGAGAATATGATCGCTATTGTAGACCTTCACACTTCATCATGACAGCAACAATGTATCTTTGGCACCCAGCGTCGGGAATGGAGGGGATGACTGCTGTCTTATTGACTCTTAACCACCCGTGCTATTTTGTTAATTTTTTCACGTTGTTCTTAACTTATTTTGTACATAGTGTTGCTGCTACCGTCTCTTATGATTGTAAAGACAAGTTGCTCACCTCAAATTGGACGAAGAGTTTTTCTTCAATGTGTCAGACGGGAGGGATACACTACGACAGACACCCGACCAGGCCCAGATCCCCGTCTTTCGCTGGAGAAGGAAACTGAGATTTTGTGGAAAAAGATCAGGGTTGGAGGTCAACGAGTAGCTAATCTGCCATTGCCTTCCGCCCTGCTAACTAATGTTCAATCGCTGGAAAATAATTGGGACGAGCTGAAAGCACATATACCAGTGATTCCTTTTTAAAAGTTGCGATGCAGCATTCTGTCATTTAATTCTCAGCCATTTCTTCAGTTACTGCAAGTTATTGCTAGTTTGACCACCAGAGGGCATTTTTGAGAAGCATTTGATAGTCTTCCATATTGCCATTACCAGAGACGGAGAGGGCATGCGGGGGAGACGGGTTCAATTCCCCGACGGGGAGGAATGAGTAGGATGTCCTTGTAAATAGCAATTTGTTACTACATGATTCCATATGTGTTATTTCATAGTTGTGATGTCCTCACTATTATTCTACAATGTAGAAAATAGTAAAATATAGAAAAATCCTGGAATGAGTAGGTGTGTCAATTTTTTTTACTGGTACTGCATAATTAATTTGTTTAATATTGTGTTTCTATTCAATGAAAAACTAAAAACCTAATGGGTTTCCATTAGGATGGATGGGAAAATATGGCGCTGTACAACGTGACGGCTCATAAATTCAGATCATTGTCAGTTTGTAAATTCAGACTGGTTCGCCAACGTTTACTGACACCGGCAATATTCAGCGGGTGTTGAGCGGAAATTCATTATTCTGCACTCTGGTTCTCAGATGTAAGTGCTCTAAAATCGTTTTAGATCGCGGAATTCACGAAAGCACCCAAATATCCATTGAACGCACAACAACAATACCACTTGGAATGACTGGAATAATCAAGTCAATAAGCGTTGGGTAGTTAGATATAGTTAAAATACTGGCAAGTTTGATGTAAAACTACTAACGTTAGGTAGATAGCTAACATACCGGGTACATATTGTAATGATATGATATGTGTTTAAGGAGACGTAGCTCACAAATTGTAACGTAACTTATTTGAAAAGTCTTTATTACATTGAGTAGCAAACTACCGTGAGGACACGCTCTATCTATCGGATTGAACATGCTTTTGGTGCACAGTCGATAGCGCGCTGGACTTCGGGCAAGAAGATTGAGGGTTTGAAACCTGCTCCCTGCTTGTTTCATTTGAAGTCGTGCACAATTATCAGTTTATTATTTGGTGTATATTTCCCATTGTCAGTTAGAGACACAGTAGTGCATTTGGACCCAAAAGCATAATCAGGGCTCTAACTCCCCCTTGGTCTTTAAAGCAAAGCTGGTCTGTGATCGGAGTTTTTTTTCCACACTCGGCTATTAGACTATTCTTCAGTAAAGGTTGAATAGTCTACTGTTTAAGCAAATTAATTACGCAAGTGCCGGTAATCAAATACTGTCTGCCGCTGTTCCTCTTTGCCTTTCTGTCTTCTACACCTCTCTCCCCACCTCATCGTTCTTCCTCGTTTTATAATGCACACCATATGTGCATTGAAGTAGAGATTAAACTTGCATTTATAATATAATATTACAATTATCATAATTATAATGCATTTATTATGTATTTATAACACCTGGATAATGAACTTCTTTCAATAAAGCGTTTCACATTCTCCACTGGTTGAAATTAATATCTCATTGAAAATACTACCTGTCATCACGGATGTTGAAAAGGAGAGGACCAAGGTGCAGCGTGGTGGCGTACATTTTCTCTTTTATTAAGAAAAGTGACGCCCGAACAAAACAATAAACTACAAAAACAAACCATGAAGCTAAAGGCTATGTGCCATAAAAGCAAAAGTCAACCTCCCACAAAGACAGGTGGGAAAAGGGCTACCTAAGTATGGTTCTCAATCAGAGACAACGATAGACAGCTGTCCCTGATTGAGAACCATACCGGCAAAAACATAGAAATACAAAATCATAGATAACAAATCATAGAATGCCACCCTGACCAAACCAAATAGAGACATAAAAAGGCTCTCTAAAGGTCAGGCGTGACACCTGTGTCCTCAGATTAATGCTGATGAAGGGAGTTTGATATGCATGGTTTTTTTCTGTATGTATCAATTACAAATCAGTCCTTACTTAAATCATGTTTCTAGTTTATTGCATAGTTACAATGTGTAACCATTGATGTCCCAGGAGCAGGATTGGTAAACACTGTTGAAGTGTATAATTGTAATACATACATCATCATCATCATTATTATTATTATCATTATAATTATCATTATTATTATTATCATTATAATTATTATTAATATTATCATCATTATTATCATTATTATTATCATCATTATTATTATCATTATAATTATTATCATCAGTATTCATATTATTATCATTATTATTATCATTATTCATATTTTTATTATTACCATTATTCATATTATTATTATCATTTATTATTATCATTATAATTATTATCATTATAATTATTATCATCAGTATTCATATTCTTATCATTATTATTATAATTTATTAATATCATTATTCATATGTCATTATCATTATTCACATGCTATCATTATCATGATTCATATTATTATCATTAGTATCATTATTCATATTATCAGTATCACTATTCATACTATCATTATCATTATTCATATTATTATTATTATCATTATTCATATTCATATTCACATTATAATTTATTATTATCATTATCATTATTATTATCATTATCGTTATTCATATTATCATTATCATGTATTATAATTCATATTATTATTATCTATTCATATTATTATTATTATCATTATTAGTTATTCATATTTTAATTATTATCATTATTCATTATTCATATTCATATTATCATGTATTATTATCATGTTATTATTATTATGACATTATTCATATTCATATTAATATTATAATTTATTACTATCATTATTATTATCATTATCGATTAGTCATATTATTATCATGTATTATTATTATTATCATTATTATTATTCATATTCATTATTATTATTATCATTATTCATTATTCATATTATTATTATCATTATTCATATTATCATTATTCATATTATCTCTTTTAATTTAGTATTATCATATAATTATTATATCATTATTCATATTATTATTATTATTATCATTATTCATATTATTATTATCATGTATTATTATTATTATAATTATCGTTATACATATTATTATTATCATGTATTATTATTCATATTATCATGTATTATTATCATTATAATTATTATCATTATTCATATTATCATTATTATATTAAGATGCACTGCCATAGCCTCACCTCCTCTCCCCCTTCCTACCCCTGTCTACTGAAATACCACAATCTCCTTTCTCCTGCCTCTGAAAATGCTCCTCCTCTCTCCTCCTCTAGCTCTGAAAATGCACTGCCATAGCTGTGCGTTGGTGACCAGCCCGGTCACCTGATATTAGGTGGTGGTCGTGGCAGGACATCGACCGGGCGGAGGTGTGACCTGATGAATGACGCCCCACGGCGCGGGCTACGGTGGAGACGTTGGGCGCCGTGACCTCGCTAGCGTGTCATCGTCACTCCAGCATGCAGAGGGTCCTACTGAGCCGTCACGAACTGCTCAACGCATCCCAGGTTAGATGCTACATGCTATAAGAGATAAATATCCCAGGTTAGATGCTACATGCTATAAGAGATAAATACATCCCAGGTTAGATGCTACATGCTATAAGAGATAAATACATCCCAGGTTAGATGCTACATGCTATAAGAGATAAATACATCCCAGGTTAGATGCTACATGCTATAAGAGATAAATACATCCCAGGTTAGATGCTACATGCTATAAGAGATAAATACATCCCAGGTTAGATGCTACATGCTATAAGAGATAAATACATCCCAGGTGATGCTACATGTTATAAGAGATAAATACATCCCAGGTTAGATGCTACATGCTATAAGAGATAAATACATCCCAGGTTAGATGCTACATGCTATAAGAGATAAATACATCCCAGGTTAGATGCTACATGCTATAAGATAAATACATCCCAGGTTAGATGCTACATGCTATAAGAGATAAAGACATCCCAGGTTAGATGCTACATGTTATTAGAGATAAATACATCCCAGGTTAGATGCTACATGCTATAAGAGATAAATACATCCCAGGTTAGATGCTACATGCTATAAGAGATAAATACATCCCAGGTTAGATGCTACATGCTATAAGAGATAAATACATCCCAGGTTAGATGCTACATGCTATAAGAGATAAATACATCCCAGGTTAGATGCTACATGCTATAAGATATAAATATACTGCATATGTTTTAAAAACAACCCTTACAGTAATGAAAGTGCATTACGATTTTAGTATAGGTGACCCCAGAGGGAATCCGAACCCACAATCCATTGCCCAAGTGCCGTCGCAACTGATCCCACACAGAGGCTACATAGTTGGTAGTTGCTATAATATATATACATGGTGTGTTTTCATGTGTTATCCCTTCTGTGCTTTTGAAGTGTTTCAATCTTATCAATGTATCAAGGTTTAACCCAATACAGGACACAGTGTTTATCAGTAGTAACATTACACATTCTCTCCTCCAGGACACAGTGTTTATCAGTAGTAACATTACATTACATTCTCCTCCCTCCAGGACACAGTGTTTATCAGTAGTAACATTACATTACATTCTCCTCCCTCCAGGACACAGTGTTTATCAGTAGTAACATACATTCTCCTCCCTCCAGGACACAGTGTTTATCAGTAGTAACATTACATTCTCCTCCTCCCTCCAGGACACAGTGTTTATCAGTAGTAACATTACATT
>NW_027013123.1:0-17126 GCF_036934945.1 Oncorhynchus masou masou
ATTGAGGCACAGATCTGGGGAAGGGTACCAAAAAATGTCTGCAGCATTGAAAGTCCCCAAGAACACAGTGGCCTCAACAATTCTTAAATGGAGCCAAGACACTTCCTAGAGCTGGCTGCCCGGCCAAACTGAGCAATTGGGGGAGAAGGGCCTTGGTCAGGGAGGTGACCAAGAACCCGATGGTCACTCTGACACATCTCCAGAGTTTCTCTGTGGAGATGGGAGAACCTTCCAGAAGGACAAACATCTTTGCAGCACTCCAACAATCAGGCCGTTATGGTAGAGTGGCCAGGTGGTAGCCACTCCTCAGTAAAAGGCACATGACAGCCATCTTGGAGTTTGCCAAAAGGCACAGAAAGGACTTTCAGTCCATGAGAAACAAGATTCTCTGATCTGATGAAACCAAGATTGAACTCGAATGCCAAGCTTCACGTCTGGAGGAAATCTGGCACCATCCCTACAGTGAATTATGGTGGTGGCAGCATCATACTGTGGGAATGTTTTTCAGAGGCGGGGACATAGAGTTAGTCAGGATCGGGGGAAAGATTAACGGCGCAAAATACAGAGAGATCCTTGATGAAAACCTGCTCCAGAGCGCTGAGGACCTCAGACTGGGGTGAAGGTTCACCTTCCAACAGGACAAAGACCCAAAGCACAGCGAACATCTCTGGAGAGACCTGAAAATAGCTGTGCAGCGACGCTCCCCATCCAACCTGACAGAGCTTGAAAGGATCTGCAGAGAAGAATGGGAGAAACCCCCCAAATATAGGTGTGGCAAGCTTGTAGTGTCATACCCAAAAAGACTCTGCTGTAATCTCTGTCAAACGCGTTTCAACAAAATACTGAGTAAAGGGTCTGAATGCTTATGTACATGTAATATTTCAGTTCTTTTTTTTTTTGCTAAATTGTCTAAAAACCTGTCAAACCTTGATCTGTTTCAACCGTCCTGTGCTTTTCTCCACCCCCCAATAGTTGGCTCCCGTTTTCCCCTGTGTATTTATACCTGCGTTTTCTGTTTGTCTGTTGCCAGTTCATCTTGTTTTAATATTTTTCCTTGCTCTCTAGTTCTTTGTTTCTAGCCTTTCTGGTTCTGACCTTTCTGCCTGACCTGACCTTTCTGCCTGCCTGCCATTATGTACCTGTCAGACTCTGACCTGGTTACAAACCTCTGGATTTCCTCAACCTGCCCTTTGCCTGCCCCCCCCGTGTTACAATAAACAATCTCAGAGCTGAACCATCGGCCTCCTGTGTCTGTATCTGGGTCATATCCTGAGTCGTGATAGTACGAACTGGCCATGACTGACCCACCAGACCCACCTGACCCATCGGACCAGCTCCGCAACGCTGTCTCCGTCCAAGGAGTCACCATTGGTAACACGAGGAAGTACTTCAAGACCTTATGGAAGGACTCCAGCAGAATGCCACGCTTTCACTGCATTGCTGGAGCAATTCTGTGGGTTATCTACTTAGCAGCAAGCCACAACAGAAACCCCCCCTGACTCAGTTACCCAGCTACCAGTGGCGCTTCTCCCCAATCTACCCCGGCTTCCCGAGAACCCTGTTGACCTCCTCCAGAGCACTACGCTGGGGATCCAGGATCCTGCAGTGGTTTTCTCTCCCAGTGTTCTCTCATCTTTGAGCTGCAGCCCTCTTCGTTTCTCTCGGATCGCTTGAGGATAGCGTATTTGATACGACAATCCACTGTTTGCCTCAGTCTGGAGGAGTTTGTGGCGGAGGTTAGAAAGGTGTTTGATTCTTCGTTGTCCGGGAGAGAGGCTGCTCGTAAGCTACTGCAACTGCGTCAAGACTCCTGTAGTATGGCAGACTATGCTGTAGATTTATGCACTTTGGCCGCCGAGAGTACCTGGAACCCGGAAGCTCTGTTCTACATGTTCCTGCATGGATTATCGGAGGTGGTTAAAGACTAGATCGCAGCCTGGGAGCTTCCCATGGATCTCGACTCTCTCATAGCCTTAACCATACGGATCGATGGGCTGCTACGGGAACATTGGAGGGAGAGGAGGTCTGCTCCCGGTCACACTCGCTCATCCACTGTGCCGACCTCACCTCCGAGGAATCTGAGAAGTCCCCGGGAGAATCCGATGTCACCCGAGTACCCTTGGGAATAACAAAGGTGCTTTCGACTCACTTCCTCCGGAGCCCATTTAACTGTGCAGAGCCAGATTGTCTCCTGCTGAACACTTACGCAGACTGAACACCAAGAGCTGTCTGTACTGTGGACAGCAGGACATATCAATCTATCTATTGGCGCTCTATTGGCAGAGTCACTCACAATATGTTTCCCATTAACATGAAAGTGTCAGGTAATCACAGTGAGTCTATGCAGTTCCTGCTCATTGAATCCCCTCACGCACCCGTAGTTTGGGGGTTTTCATGGCTCCAGAGGCACAATCCTCTGATCGACTGGGCCACTGGTCTGAAGTCGGCGCAGCCTGCCCCGGGACGTCTTCCTCGGATCTCTCCGCCATTCCCGCAGAGTACCAGGACCTCAGGAGGTTTTGACAAGGCCCACACACCATCTCACCCTCCGCATTGACCCTACGGCTGCGCTGGACCTTCTCCGGAAGCGACACATTCCCTGTCGGGTCCAAGAGACCAAGACCATGGAAAATATACATTGAGGACTCTCTTGCTGCAGGGTATTCGTCCATCTGCCTCCCCCGTTGGCGCAGGTTCTTCTTTGTGGAGTAGGACAAAACCCTGCGCCTGTGTATCGACCTCCTGGGCCTGAATGACATCATGGTTAAAAAAGCGTTACCCTCTACCACTCATCTCCTTGGCACCGAGCCTCTCCAGAGGCAAATATTTCTCAAAGTTGGACCTTGGTGCCTACCATCTGGTTCCAGACACAGGAAGGAGACAGATAGGAGACAGCTTTAAACATGGCTAGCAGGCACCACGAGTACCTTGTTATGCCATTCAGATTGATCAATGCTCCACACAGTTGTCTAGGCCCTAGTCAACAATATGCTCCATGACATGTTGAACCGGTTCGTATTTGTCTACCTTGACGACATCCTTGTTTTTCCCGGTCAGTTCAAGAACTCGTCCACGTAGACAGGTCCTTCAGCATCTTCTGGAGAACCAGCTTTTTATTAAAGCTGAAAATTATGAATTTCATCACTCCACCATCTACTTCCTAGGGTAAGACATTGCTGCTGGAAATATTAAGATGGACTCTGACAGGAGAATGCCGGTGGTGGATGGTCTCAATCCACCTCGAGTGCAACTGAAATGTTTCCTGTGGTTTGCTCATTTCTACCGCCGCTACTCCCGGGTTACAGCACCTTAGCTTCCGTGATGGAGGTTGACACCTCGGACGCCGGAGTGGGGGCCGCCCTGTCCCAGCGTTCTGCCCAGGACCAAAAGCTGCATCCCTGCGCCTTTCCTTTCCCATTGTCTTAACCCCGCTGAGAGAAACTACGACGTGGGAAATCGAGAACTACTTGCGTCAAAATGGTGTTGGAGGAGTGGAGGCTCTAGGCAAGCTCGATGGGCCCTGCTATTATGGGTAATTTTCCAATACATGTATTGTGAAATCTAAAGTAGTAAACAGAATCATTATGGGTTTAAGGGAAGCTAATACATAATCTTATAATTATCCTCACACATGCACCTGCATTATGTTTATATGTGTTATTTTGTATCATTACTATGGTCACGCCCATCAATAATATCTACGTCCTGGAGTGTGTACTAATAAGAGGAGGGGAAACCAAGTAATGATGTGGGGCTTAGACACTAGAAGCAAGACTAGAAACAATAGTGGCAGAAACCAAAAGGTTTTGGTCATTTACATAAAGAGGCGTGACTATGCACATTATGTGTCAAACTGAATCAGATATAAAGAGATCCGAGTCTGAGACCGGCAGTTGCCCGCGGACCAGCTCCGGCTTGTTACTTTGTGAAAATAAAGCCTATTCTGAACTTACAAACTCCCGTGTTTAAGATATATTTAAGAACTATTTTACTACACTATTCACTCAGTTCAAACTGTACCATCTCCTACCGGTCCGGATCCAAGAATGGAAGCCGCATGCGCTCTCACGCCTCTATAGCCCCGCTGCTACACCGTTGGACCCAGAGACCACCCTCCCTACCTCTTTGTCCAGCGGCTGCACTCATCTGGGGTATAGAGAACCAGGTCCGTGAGCAGCGCTTCCCCTGGGTGGGTGGGGGCTAACCGGATGTTTGTCCTGGACTCTGCCCTGTTCCCCGGTCCTGGAATGGGCTCGTTCCTCCAGACTTGCCTGCCATCCTGGCTCCTGTAGGACCCTGGCCTCGCATGACAACGTTTTTGGTGGCCCACCATAGTTCTTGATGTCTCCGTGTTCATTTTTCGGCCAGCACTGTGCTCAGAATAAGACTGCAGCAAGCTCCGTCTGCCACCTGTTCCTCAATGCCCCTGGTCTTTATATATCCCTGGACTTCGTTACTGGTCTCCCTCCATCAGATAGCAACACCACCCCTCTTCTCAAGACCACCACCAGGTGGACTGCCACCGGACCTCTGCACTCCGCTAGTCTCGGGCAGAGGCTATGGCTGTGCATTCGGGATCTGCTCCTCCGGGTGGATTCCCCATAAACTTTCCCTCATTTTATCTGCCTTTTCCAAATCTAAGATTCTTAGCCCCTCTGCTGTTCGTCCTCTGTTGCCCCGCACTCGTATACATCCCAACTTTCACATATCTAGGATTAAACTGTTTTACAGCCCTTGTCTCTGATTTCTGTTGGTCTGTTGCCATTTCATCTTGTTTCATTTTGGTTCTGATCTTTCTGCCTGCCCTGATCATGCCTGCCGCTCTGTACCTGCCTGATTCTGACCTGGTTTATAAACCTCTGCCTGCCCTGACCCTGAGCTGTCTTCCGTCCTGTACATGTCGGACCTGGTTACAAACCTCTGCCTGTCCTTTGCCTGCCCCTGTGTTATAATAAATTGAGAACTAAACCATCCACCTCCTGTGTCTGCATCTGGGTCAAAACCTTTTTTTTCTTTGTCATTATGGGGTATTGTGTATAGATTGTTGAGGGGAATAAGGCTGCAATGTAACACAACGTGGAAAAAGTCAAGGGGTCCAAATACATTCCCGAGTGCACTGTATTTCCTGTTGGACACACTCTTAATAATGTAATACATTTACACACTTATCATAAATGTTTTTATTAGCTAGAATTTCAAGTGGTGACAATATCACAGACACTATCAAGAATGCAATATCATCTTGATAGGGTTTATTAAGCATATATTTTCCCAAATTACACAAGCCACTGATTCATTTTACAAATGTTTAAAAATTTAGGTTTTGGAGCAAATCTCTGGCTTGGATTGCAGAATAGATATTATTTTTCAGATATCTGTACTGCCTTATCTTCTGTTACTTGTTTACTTTGAGTAGCAACGTCAAATGTTGTTTTAGGCTTGTGATCTTTTCCCTGGTCATCGACCCAGATCTCTCCTGACTTGGCATACTTGATGGCTTTGTTAGCGGTGATGATGAAGGATCTAGGCTGTTCAATGAAATTAACCGCCTTGTAGTTTTGGAAGAGATATTCATTGTCGGTTTTTCCAGTGACAAACATGACCTCGAAGGCAGGGCAGTCGATGTAGTCTCTCGCTGGGATGAATTGGATGGAAACGTCTTTACTGCGAGCGAAGTTCAGCGTTGATGCTGTTGTAGCTTTGGCATGGATGTCCATGAGCCCTACACAGATTTCTCCACCAATGTCAACATGGGTGTCTTGGAGTTCCAACTTTGACTTTTTGCAGAAAATCTTAATGTTGTCGTCTGTTGCATTGGCAATGTGAGTACCTGTATTTCCCATTGCTGCAGCTGTGAGAAACATAATAATTATTTGATGAACAGTACACTAACAAAAATGTTATTGTTGTGATCTGTGAACTGACACTTTTAAACCACTGTAATCAAGTATAAAAAGCAGATATGCATAGAGAGGGAAAATGGGACAGAGGATTAATAAAGATAACACATCTGGATGAATTGGACAATTAGAAGAAGACTACTCACCTGGTTGGATTCAAAATCAAGGCGATGAACTGAAGAGGGGTTTCAGAGTGTGATTCAGGAGCAATACCTCTATCTAGACACATCACTGGGTTTATATAGATCACATTCTTCCTCTTTACTCTTTTCTATCAGATTCTGAGAAACAAGAAGTCTGGTTATGTCCTGATAAGAATTAAATGTCTGCTGTTCTTCATCATCATTTGACTCTGTGATGAAAACAAGTTGTTGCCAAAGTTTCAGAACTTGACTGCTGTACATTAGGGTTACAAATTAAATCTAACTATCATTAGTTGTTGTTACCTATGTGGGCTGGTCCATTTGAGATAAAACATACATTTGGAAGTTGAAATAATTTTATATTATAAGGTGTGAGTGAAATTTGACATTTATCTGAGTTGACTAAGGTTTGACAACTGAGCAGTTATTTTCAGTTGTGGGCAGTTGGACAATGACTTTTTTTGTCAAGTGACTGCAAGACTTGCAGCATACACAATGGTTAGATGATAAATTGTCTTTGAAGCAACTAAAAGTCCAACTATTATTTTTTTTGGGGGGGTCTTGTTTCTCATATTAAATTAAGTAAAAGGGAGATTCAGCAACACTTGGAGGAAAAAATGGAATTAAATAAAAAAGAACCAACGCGCATTGACCCTCTTCCTCATATTACATTGAGAAAAGACTTGTACAAGACATCTTCCTACCCATATTTGACTATGGTAATGCAATGTATTGTAGTCACATCCCAAATTATTGGCACCTTTGATAAAGGTAAGAAAAAAAATACTGTATAAAATAGATAATGCAAATACTGATCTTTACACAAAAACAAGATACACTTGCCTGGTAGAGGACCCAAATCTATCACTGTTTCAGTGGTTTTAATTGTTACCATAATAGTGTGCAATTGGTATATTTGTTCATTTTCTGAGTTCTTTGATGACGGATGGATTTTACATGTTGATAAGGGAATTATGTTTAAAGGTAAAGAATTCCACCCTGAAGTGCAATTATGACATTATGTAACATATATAAAGAATAATTAGACAAATGTAACTATTAGTAATTATTAGATTCTGTAACATGTATAATGAATTAGAATGATGAACTTCAGTCTAATAAGGTTTGGTCGAGACAAGTAGAAATGTGTGTGTGTGTGTGACTAAGAAAATAGCGAGAACAATTAAACTGTGTATGACCTGGCTAGAACTCTCAGAAATTTGACGTGTACCATTTTTATATCCCAGTGAAACAGAAAGCCATGAAAGGCCACAATACAGTTCCTTAAACTGAGATTAATTTTAAAAAGTAGAATGTTAATGCAGAGTACATTTTTGTTAATTGTATTTATAAGAATCATTAGGGTTGACAAATCATTTTGACACCTGTTTTTTTTTGCTTGTTAAATAAAGCTTTTCTCTGAGCAATTGTTACACTATAAAATAGAATTTCACAACAAAATTGCATACAAAACGACTATAGCTCCGTTTTTTTTGCTCATCTTTATCATGGGTGCCAATAATTTCAGATGTGACTGTATGTATGCATGCTGCTACCTCCACATTATGTGTTCAATCTTGACGTTGTTTATCATGTGCTCTTTTATTGCTAATGTTATGTCTCTACCCACCATTGTGTCACATGCCAGAGTATATTGGACCTCACTAAACCACAAGAAGTTTACAGCACTGGTATCTGGCACCATCAGAAATTCCTCCATATCGCCCTTCCTTATAAAATTTAGCATCTAGTTCAAGGAATTGGATACTTTTCAAAATTTCATATCCATGCACAGACATTGGAAAACCAGTGTTTGTTTTACGGCCTATGGTCCTGGGGTTTGAAGTGAAAAATTATTCTTTAGTTGTTAATTTTCTTTAATTCTAAAGGTACAACCTCGATTCAGGCAATGTCTTCAGAACTGAAGAAGTGGTTTGGAAGTGTGGCTCAGGAGCAATACCTACCTAGACAATCACTTGGTTTATATAGAACAATGGCGCTGAGCAGATGGCTACCTGTTTTATGGGCCTCCCAACCAACGCTATGGTGTGTGTTTTTTTTTCAATGTATTTAAACATAAATGCTTTATGCCACTGTCTCTTATGACTTAAAAGAGCTTCTGGATATCAGGACAATGATTACTCACCTCGTACTGGGCAAAGATTTTTCTTTAACGAGTCAGACGCAGTTGATTTATTTCAGACACCCGACAAGGCCCAAATCCCCATCATCGCATGAGAAAGAGAGATATCCGCGACGTAGGTCGGGGTGCCTTGTAAGGAACTGACTGGCGAATGGGTAATCTGCCTCTACCATCAGTCCTATTAGCCAACGTACAACCATTGGATAATGAAATAGATTGTTTTATTGTATCACGTGAGATGATCTCACAACAGGACATAAAAAAAACTGTAATATGTTATGTTCCACCGAGTCGTGGCTGAACTACGACATGGATAATATACAACTGCCGATGTTTACTCTACATCGGCAAGATAGAACAGCTGCCTCCAGTAAGACAAGGGGTGGCGGTCTTTGTAAATTTGTAGGCCACACTATTTACCTAGATAGTTTTCATCTATATATTTTGTAGCTGTCTATTTACCCCAACAAACCGATGCTGTCACTAAGACTGCACTCAATGAGCTGTATAAGGCCATAAGCAAACAAGAAAATGCTCATCCAGTGGCAGTGCTCCAAGTGCCCGGGGACTTAAATGCAGGGAAACTTAAAATCCTTTTTACCTTATTTCTACCAGCATGTTAAATGTGCAACCAGAAGAAAGAAAAAACTCCAGACCACCTTTACTCCACACACAGAAGTGTACAAAGCTCTTCCTCGCCCTCCATTTGGCCGATCTGACCATAATTCTATTCTCCTGATTCCTGCTTACAAGCAAAAACTAAAGCAGGAAGCACCAGTGACTCGTCAATAAATAAGGGACAGATGACGAGATGCTAAGCTACAGAACTGTTTTGCAAGCACAGACTGGAATATGTTCCGGGATTCTTCCGATGGCATTGAGGAGTACACCACATCCGTCACTGGCTTCATCAATAAGTGCATCGATGACGCCTCTACAGTGACTGTATGTACATACCCCAACTCAGAAGCCAAAGATTACAGGCAACATCTAACACTGAGCTCAAGGGTAGAGCTGCAGCTTTCAAGGAGTGGGACGCTAACCCGGACCCTTATAAGAAATCCCGCAATGCCTTCAGTGTCACACCCTGACCATAGTTTGCTTTGTATGTTTGTATGTTTTGTTTGGTCGGGGTGTGATCAGAGTGGGCATTCTATGTTGTGTGTCTAGTTTGTCTGTTTCTGTGTTTGGCCTGATATGGTTCTCAATCAGAGGCAGGTGTTAGTCATTGTCCTGATTGGGAACCATATTTAGGTAGCCTGTTTGGTGTTGGGTTTCGTGGGTGATTGTTCCTGTCTCTGTGTTTGTTTGCACCAGATAGGCTGTTTGGGTTTTTTCACGTTTATTGTTTTTGTATACTGTCTGTTCAACTTTATCAAAGATGTATACAAGTAACCACGCTGCCTTTGGTCCGCCTCTTCAACTCAAGAAAAACCGTTACACTCAGACAAACCACCAAAACATCAATTCAGACTAAGATTGAATTGTACTATACTGTTCTGACGCTCGAGATGAAGTGTCAGGGCTTGGTAAAACTACAGACTAGAAAGAGAAGCACAGCCATGAGCTACCCAGTGACACGAGCCAACCAGACGAGCAATTACTTCTATGCCTGCCTGGATGCAAGCGACACGTAAGCATGCTGAGAGTATCAGCTGTGCTGACGACTGTGTGATCACACCCCCGTAGCCAATGTGACCAAGACCTTTAAACAGGTCAACATTCACAAGGCCGTAGGGCAAGACAGATTACCAGGACGTGTACTCTGGAGCATGCGCTGACCAACTGGCAAGTGACTTTACTGACATTGTCTCTGACTGAATATGGAATACCAACAGGTTTCAAGCAGACCACCATAGTGTTTCTGGGGCACAGGGACTAAGGTAATCTGCCTAAATGACTACCGACCTGCAGCGTTCATGTCTGTAGCATGAAGTGCTTTGAAAGGCTGGTCATGGCTCACATCAACACCATTATCCCAGAAACCCTAGACCCCACTGAAATTCTCATTCCGCCCCAACAGATCCAAGGATGATGCGATCTCTATTGCACTACACTGCCTTTTCCCACTTGGACAAAAGGAACACCTAACATGAGAATGCTATTCATTGATTGCCAGCACAGCTTTCAACACCATAGTGCCTTCAAAGCTCATCAAGCTAAGGACCCTGGGACTAAACACCTCCCTCTGCAATTGGATCCTGGACTTCTTGACGGGCTGCCCCAGGTGGTAAGAGTAAGTAACAACACATCTGCCATGCTGATCCTCAACACGGGGGCCCCTCAGGGTGTGAGCTCAGTCCCCTCCTGTATTCACTCTTCACCTATGACTGCATGGCCAAGCATGACTCCAACACCATCATTAAGTTTGCTGACGACACAACAGTGGCCTGATGTGATGCATCACAAAACCATTGAACCTTCCTATTCTTATAGCTTCTACAGATTGTACATTTTTGCTAAAATAATTATTATATTATTGATTGATTATGGCTTTTTAAAATCACCCAGTATTGCTATCTGTAGTGTTAGTTCTAGGCAAATTTTGCAATTCTTCAGCCATTCCTGGACCTATGACCAAAAATGAGCTACATATGGACAATACCAAAATAAATGATCTAATGACTCTGCCCTCACAGCAGAATCTGCAGAGCTGGGAAGGTTGTATCCCCCATATATATATATATATATATATAAAACATTCTATTAGTTGCAAGAATTTTGTATAGTAAGTTATATTGAAAAATTCTAAGTTTTGAATCCGGCGTTGTTTTGAGTATCAATTCATAAACCATGTGCCATAGGATGGGTACATCAAATCTCTTCACAACTATTTTGCAATTTATATGGCACAGCTGTCAGTTTTGGTCCTTTCCCAGACTATTTGCATTGTCCCCCTACCCCTCTTTTACGCTGTGGCTTAGACTATGTTAATTATCTATGCATAGTTTAGCTCTACCTACATGTACACTATCGTTCAAAAGTTTGGGGGTGACTTAGAAATGTCCTTGTTTTTGAAAGAAAATAAATTGTCCATTAAAAATAACATCAAATTTTATCAGAAATGCAGGGTAGACATTGTTAATGTTGTAAATGACTATTGTAGTTGGAAACGGCAGATTTTTTATGAAAAATCTACATAGGCGTACAGAGGCACATTATCAACAACCATCACTCCTGTGTTCCAACGGCATGTTGTGTTAGCTAATCCAAGTTCTATTTAATTACATTTGATTCATTTTTACCTCCTTTTCCTCCCCCAATTTTGTGGCATCCAAGTGGTAGGTATAGTCTTGTCTTACCGCTAAACTCCCGTCTCGGGACTCGGGGGAGGCGAAGGTCGAGAGCCATACCTCCGAAGTACAATAAAAACCAAGCCGCACTGCTTCTTGACACAATGCCCACTTAACCCGGAAGCCAGTCGCACAACAAACGCTAATGCTCCAGATACTCCAGCTAGTCTAAAGAAGGTCAGTTTATTGCTTATTTAATCAGAACAACAGTTTCAGCTGTGTTAACATAATTGCAAAGGGTTTTCTAATGATCAATTAACCTTTTAAAATTATAAACTTGAATTAGCTAACACAAGCGTGTCTTTGGAACACAGGAGTGATGGTTGCTGTTAATGGGCTTCTGTACACCAATGTAGATATTCCATAAACAATCAGCCGCTTCCAGCTACAATAGTCATTTACAACATTAACAATGTCTACACTGTATTTCTGATCAATTTGATGCTATTTTGAGGGACAAAAATGTGCTTTTTCTTTCAAACACAAGGACATTTCTAATTGATCTCAAACTTTTGAACAGTAGTGTACATACAGTGGGGAGAACAAGTATTTGATACACTGCCGATTTTGCAGGTCTTCCTACTTACAAAGCATGTAGAGGTCTGTAAACACCCCAACTTCTTCCATTTTCTAATAATTGCGCCAACAGT
Organism: Oncorhynchus masou masou; assembly: GCF_036934945.1. NCBI lineage: Eukaryota > Metazoa > Chordata > Actinopteri > Salmoniformes > Salmonidae > Oncorhynchus > Oncorhynchus masou. Next base: position 12,130 of record NW_027013123.1, read on the forward strand.
TGTTGCCTTCTCACCAAGCTGCTTGCCCTATTGTCCTGTAGCCCATCCCAGCCTTGTGCAGGTCTACAATTATATCCCTGATGTCCTTACACAACCCCTGGCCATGGCCATTGTGGAGAGGTTGGAGTCTGTTTGATTGAGTGTGTGGACAGGTGTCTTTTATACAGTAGTTCAAACAGGTGCAGTTAATACAGGTAATGAGTGGAGAACAGGAGGGCTTCTTAAAGAAAAACTAACAGGTTTGTGAGCCGAGATTCTTACTGGTTGGTAGGTGATCAAATACTTATGTCATGCAATAAAATGCTAATTGATAACTTAAAAATCATACAATGTGATTTTCTGGATTTTTGTTTTAGATTCCGTCTCTCACGGTTGAAGTGTACCTATGATAAAAATTACAGACCTCTACATGCTTTGTAAGTAGGAAACACTGCCGATTTTGCAGGTTATCAAATACTTGTTCTCCCCACTGTATTATCTCAATTACCTCAACTAACCTGTGCCACCGCACATTGACTCTGTACCGGTAGTCCCTGGATAGAGGCTTGCTACTGTTATTTAACTGCTGCTCTTCAATTTATTTTTATTTACACTTATTTATTTTTCTATTTTTTTACTTAACACTTATTTTTCTTAAAACTGTATTGTTGGTTAAGAGCTTGTATGTAAGCATGTCACTGTAAGGTCTACTACACCTATTGTATTCAGCGCATGTGACAAATAACATTTTATTTTGAGATCACCTTCTTCCTCCTTTATTCTTTCTCTAAGATTCTTGAGAAACAGGAAGTTGTGTCATGTCCTGATAAGAATTAAATTGTCTGCTGTTCTTCATCATCATTTGACTCTGTGATGAAAAACAAGTTATTTGCCAAAGTTTCAAGAACTTGACTGCTGTACATTAGGGTTACAAATTAAATCTAACTGTCATTAGTTGTTGTTACCTATGTGGGGTGGTCCATTTGAGATAAAACATACATTTGGAAGTTGAAATAATTTTATATTATAAGATGTGAGTAAAATTTGACATTTATCTGAGTTGACTAAGGTTTGCCAAACAACTGAGCAGTTATTTTCCAGTTGTGGGCAGTTGGACAATGACTTTTTTGTCAAGTGACTGCAAGACTTGCAGCATACACAATGGTTAGATGATAAATTGTCTTTGAAGCAACTAAAAAGTCCAACTATTATTTTTTTTTTTGGGGGGGGTCTTGTTTCTCATTAAATTAAGTAAAGGGAGATTCAGCAACACTTGGAGGAAAATGGAATTAAATAAAAAAGAACCAACGGCATTGACCCTTCCCTCATATTACATTGAGAAAAGACTTGAACAAGACATCTTCCTACCCATATTTGACTATGGTAATGCAATGTATTGTAGTCACATCCCAAATTATTGGCACCTTTGATAAAGGTACGAAAAAAATACTGTATAAAATAGATAATACAAATACTGATCTTTACACAAAAACAAGATAGACTTGGGTCCTCTACCAGGCAAGTGTATCACTGTTTCAGTGGTTTTAATTGTTACCATAATAGTGTGCAATTGGTATATTTGTCTCTTTTCATTTTCTGAGTTCTTTGCCTTTGGATGACGGATGGATTTTACATGTTTATAAGGGAATTTATATGTTTAAAGGTAATGACTAAAGAATTCCACCCTGAAACGCAATTAGGACATTATGTAACATATATAAAGAATAATTAGACAAACATAACTATTAGTAATTATTAGATTCTTTAACATGTATAATGAATTAGAATGATAAACTTCAATCTAATAAGGTTTGGTCGAGACAAGTTAAAATGTGTGTGTGTGTGTGTGCGTGTGACTAAGAAAATAGCGAGAACAATTAAACTGTGTATGACCTGACCTGGCTAGAACTCTGACAAACTTATGGCAGGAAAGGGAGTCCCATCAAGGTCCCTCTAATCTCGGGTGAATAGAACTGCCAGCTTGTTAGTGATAAACAGTGGTGAGAACTATGGGGAAGGATACATCCCACCTACTGTCTGTGTGTAGGTATGTGCGTAAGTAGGGAGGGAGGGAGTGAGTTATAAAATGACATGTTCTTTGTATTTTGACTTTAGAACTTTCTCGTGAATAACCTTTACGGACCTTTACGGAGTCTTTGCCTAATTATTATTAAACCCGGGGTCTTACAAACCTCGGGGATTGGTCAAAGCTTAAATAATTGTTAGTTATTATCATTGGGATTGAAAATTCTCATGACACATGTGTAACCTCATTTTTATACCCCAGTGAAACAAGAAGCCAGGAAAGGCCACAGTTCCTTAAACTGAGAATAATTTTTTTAAATACGGTGGCAAGAAAAAGTATGTGAACCCTTTTGAATTACCTGAACTTCTGCATAAATTGGTCATACAATTTGATCTGATCTTCATCTACAGTAAGTCACAACAATAGACAAACACGGTCTGCTTAAGCTAATAACACACAAACAATTATACGTTTTAATGTCTTTATTGAACACACCGTGTAAACATTCACAGTGCAGGGTGGGAAAAGTATGTGAACCCTTGGATTTAATAACTGGTTGACCCTCCTTTGGCAGCAATAACATCAACCAAACGTTTTCAGCAGTTGTGATCAGACCTGCACAACGGTCAGGAGGAATTTTGGACCATTCCCTTTACAAAACTGTTTCAGTTCAGCAATATTCTTTGAATGTCTGGTGTGAACCTCTCTCTTGAGGTCATGCCACAGCATCTCAATTGAGTTGAGGTCAGGACTCTGACTGAGCCACTCCAGAAGGCGTATTTTCTTCTGTTGAAGCCATTCTGTTGTTGATGTACTTATGTGTTTTGGTTGTTGTCAACTTCTGTTGAGCTTCAATTGGCGGACAGATTGCCTTACATTCTCTTGCAAAGTGTCTTGCTTAACTTGGGAATTAATTTTTCTGTCGATGATCGCAAGCTGTCCAAACCATGATGCTCTTTTCACCATACTCTACAGTTGGGATGAGGTTTTGATGTTGGTGTGCTGTGCCTTTTTTCTCCAAACATAGTGTTGTGTTTCCAAACAACTCAACTTCAGTTTAATCTGTCCACAGAATATTTTGACAGTAGCGCTGTCGAACATCCAGATGCTCTTTTGCGAACTTCAGACGTGCAGCAATGTTTTTTGGACAGCAGTGGCTTCTTCCGTGGTGTCCTCCCATGAACACCATTCTTGCTTAGTGTTTTACGTATCGTAGACTCATCAAAATAATTATTAGCATCTTCAAGAGATTTCTGTAAGTCTTTAGCTGACACTCTAGAATTCTTCTTAACCTCATTGAGCATTCTGCTCTGTGCTCTTGCAGTCATCTTTGCAGGACGGCCACTCCCAGGGAGAGTAGCAACAGTGTTGAACTTTCTCCATTTATAGACAATTTGTCTTACCGTGGACTGATGAATATCAAGGCTTTTAGAGATACCTTTAACTGTTATAGAAATCCATATGATTTATATGTTTATGAAGGTAAGATAATGACTAAATGATTTATACTTTTAAAGTAATGGTAAAATAATAACTAACAGTATTCCACCCTGTCACTGTATCATGGAGTGAAATGTGTTTGAATCATAAGACAAGAATTCTTGAATGTATGTGCATAGAAAAAGAGGAACTGTCAGCAACACAACCCAACCAAGCCGCACTGCTTCTTAACAGAGCGCGCATCCAACCCGGAAGCCAGCCGCACCAATGTGTCGGAGGAAACACTGTGCACCTGGCGACCTGGTTAGCGCGCACTGCGCCCAGCCCACCACAGGAGTCAATAGTGCGCGATGAGACAAGGCTATCCCTACCGGCCAAGGCAGCACTAGGCCAATTGTGCCTCGAACAAAGGACTTCCGGTCGCGGCCAACCCAGAGTCTCTGGTGGTACAGCTAGTGATGCAGTGCCCTAGGCCACTGCGCCACCCGGAGCCCTCAAGTCAAAAATTCTTAATCCTAATTCTTCTGAGGTCTCTTTTGTTCGAAGCATGGTTCACATCAGGCAATGCTTCTTGTGAATAGCAAACTCAAATTGTGTGAGCGTTTGTTATAGGCAAGGCAACTCCAACCAACATCTTCAATCTTGTCTCATTGATTGACTCCAAATAGCTTTTGAAGAAATCATTAGCCTAGGGGTTCACATACTTTTTCCAACCTACATTGTGAATCTTTAAATTATATATTCAATATAGACAAGAAAAGACAATTTGTGTTATTAGTTTAAGCTGACTGCATTTGTCTATTGTTGACTTAGATGAAGATCAAGATCAAATGTTATGAGCAATTTATGCAGAAATCAAAGATAATTCCAAAGGGTTCACATACTTTTTCTTGCCACTGTAGAATGTTAATGCAGAAGTACATTTTATTAAATGTATTTATAATAATCATTAGGGGTGCCAACAATTTTGACACCTATCTTTTTGAAATTAGTTTTTTTAAACTTATTAAATCCAATGTATTTCTCTGAGTAATTGTTTTTTATATAAAATAATTTAATTCCTCACAACAAATTGTATACAAAAAGGCCTACAGCTCAGTATTTTTTGCTAAACTTTATCAAGGGACACCAATAATTCCAGATGTGACTGTACAGTACATTCAGAAAGTACTCAGACCCTTCACTTTTTCCACATTTATTTACGTTACAGCCTTATTCAAAACGGATTAAATATAAAAATCATCAATCTACACACAATACCCCATAATGACCAAAGAAAAAACAGGATTGTAGAAGTTTTGCAAATGTAAAATAAAAAACAGAAATACCTTATTTACATAAGTATTCAGACCCTTTGCTATGAGCCTTGAAATTGAGCTCCGGTGCATTCTGTTTCCATTGATCATCCTTGAGATGTTTCTACAACTCGATTGGAGTCCACCTGTGGTAGATTCAATTTGATTGGACATGATTTGTAAAGTCAGACACCTGTCTGTATAAGGTCCCACAGTTGACAGTGAATGTCAGAGCAAAAACCAAGCCATGAGGATTG
>NW_027013124.1:0-17116 GCF_036934945.1 Oncorhynchus masou masou
TTCCAAGGGCAGTTGGCCACCGTGGAGACAGTTGGGTGGTCATTCAGAGAAGATTCCGGGCAGTTGGTCACCGTGAGACAGTTAGGTGGTCATTCAGAGAACAGAATCCGAGGGCAGTTGGTCACTGTGAAACAGTTGGGTGGTCATTCAGAGAACAGAATCGAGGGCAGTTGGTCACTGTGGAAACAGTTGGGTGGTCATTCAGAGAACAGAATCCGAGGGCAGTTGGTCACCGTGGAGACAGTTGGGTGGTCATTCAGAGAACAGATTCCGAGGGCAGTTGGTCACCGTGGAGACAGTTGGGTGGTCATTCAGAGAACAGAATTCGAGGGCAGTTGGTCACTGTGAAACAGTTGGGTGGTCATTCAGAGAACAGAATCCGAGGGCAGTTGGTCACTGTGGAAACAGTTAGGTGGTCATTCAGAGAACAGAATCCGGGGGCAGTTGGTCACTGTGGAAACAGTTGGGTGGTCATTCAGAGCAGAATCCGGGAGGGCAGTTGGTCACCGTGGAGACAGTTGGGTGGTCATTCAGAGAACAGATTCCGAGGGCAGTTGGTCACCGTGGGAGACAGTTGGGTGGTCATTCAGAGAACAGATTCCCAGGGCAGTTGGTCACCATGGAGACAGTTAGGTGGTCATTCAGAACAGAATCCGAGGGCAGTTGGTCACTGTGAAACAGTTGGGTGGGTCATTCAGAGAACAGAATCCGAGGGCAGTTGGTCACTGTGGAAACAGTTGGGTGGTCATTCAGAGAACAGAATCCGAGGGCAGTTGGTCACTGTGGAAACAGTTGGGTGGTCATTCAGAGAACAGAATCCGAGGGCAGTTGGTCACTGTGGAAACAGTTGGGTGGTCATTCAGAGAACAGAATCCGAGGGCAGTTGGCAGTTGGGTGGTCATTCAGAGAACAGATTCCGAGGGCAGTTGGTCACCATGGAGACAGTTGGGTGGTCATTCAGAGAACAGATTCCGAGGGCAGTTGGTCACCATGGAGACAGTTAGGTGGTCATTCAGAAAACAGAATCCGAGGGCAGTTGGTCACTGTGGAAACAGATGGGTGGTCATTCAGAGAACAGAATCCGAGGGCAGTTGGTCACTGTGGAAACAGTTGGGTGGTCATTCAGAGAACAGAATCCGAGGGCAGTTGGTCACCGTGGAGACAGTTGGGTGGTCATTCAGAGAACAGATTCCGAGGGCAGTTGGTCACCGTGGAGACAGTTGGGTGGTCATTCAGAGAACAGATTCCGAGGGCAGTTGGTCACCATGGAGACAGTTAGGTGGTCATTCAGAGAACAGAATCCGAGGGCAGTTGGTCACTGTGGAAACAGTTGGGTGGTCATTCAGAGAACAGAATCCGAGGGCAGTTGGTCACTGTGGAAACAGTTGGGTGGTCATTCAGAGAACAGAATCCGAGGGCAGTTGGTCACTGTGGAAACAGTTGGGTGGTCATTCAGAGAACAGAATCCGAGGGCAGTTGGTCACCGTGGAGACAGTTGGGTGGTCATTCAGAGAATAGATTCCGAGGGCAGTTGGTCACCATGGAGACAGTTGGGTGGTCATTCAGAGAACAGATTCCGAGGGCAGTTGGTCACCATGGAGACAGTTAGGTGGTCATTCAGAAAACAGAATCCGAGGGCAGTTGGTCACTGTGGAAACAGATGGGTGGTCATTCAGAGAACAGAATCCGAGGGCAGTTGGTCACCATGGAGACAGTTGATTTGTCATTTAGAGAACAGAATCCGAGGGCAGTTGGTCACCATGGAGACAGTTGATTTGTCATTTAGAGAACAGACGCCGACGGCAGAACGGAATGGTTGTAGTGTCAGAGCGTGCTACATCTCAGTCACACACACAGACTGTAGATCCAACGAGCATAGACTTTATTAAAACCATACCTACAGTTACAATCTGAAGAACTGAGGATATACTACAGTTATTTTCACATAAAAACACATTTATAAGACAGAGACAGATTAAAAGTGAAATGCTACATATGATAAGAGGATTGAGAGTATGTGATATTGATGAGAATACAGAGCTTTTTGATCCATCTGCAGAGCGGTAGACCCTTCCTGATTCCTGACCAGTGGGTCACAGTCAGTCACACTAGCGTTGTGAAACCATTCTCACCGCTGTGCCCGCGGTTAGTTTGTACTGAATTGAAAGAGAACATGAGCTCACCAGATCCATGCTGGTTGAACCAGACTACAGTCAAACAATGACTGCTCCACGTCATCACATAGTTAGGGGTCTAAATGATAGACACAGTTCTGGCTGAAATGTGTTTATTCTGTTTATACCAGACAGACGATCCGTCTTAACAAAACAGGAAACAGATCAGTTCTTTCATTGGACAAAAACAGATATGAGGGCCAGTGGGAGGAGGGGGGGGGGGGGCTGGATTGGATTGGTTGGTTGGTTGAGTGAGTGGATGGGTTGGTTGGGTGGGGGGGGTTAAGACCTAGAAGTGGGAGTAATGATGTCACTACAAAACTTGGACACACACACACACACATCACTGTCCTCCCTCTAGTCTAGTGGAACCAACTTAATGTCTAGTGGAACCAACTTAATGTCTAGTGATGGTCATGGTTGTCTAAGAGTTTACCTACATACACGACCATATTTCTAAATGGACAGAGTCCCCCCTTAACTTCCTATATGCTGCTCCCTCTGCTGGAGAAATAAATAATTACAGTCTAAAACATGGAGGGAGAACACCGTGGGAGAGGTGATGTGAGCACTCTACAGATGGGGAGTCTTTAAGAGAGAAGGGGACACGGGTGAGGCTGACGAGATGAGGGTACAGGTGGGGAGAGTTCACAACAGGGAGCGAGAGGGACGGTTCGAGGAGGGGACAGGGTTGATGTGGGACATACAGGGACAGTGACTGCTGGATTGTCGGTGAAGATCATCCCATTATCTATCTCAGAGACAAAGAGTAACAGTCTGTACTCGGTCAGTCTGTACCGGTCAGTCCTCTCAGTACTCGGTCAGTCTGTTCCAGTAACAGTCTATACTCAGTCAGTCTGTACTCAGTCAGTCTGTACTCAGTCAGTCTGTACTCAGTCAGTCTATACTCAGTCAGTCTGTACTCAGTCAGTCTGTTCTCAGTCAGTCTGTACTCAGTCAGTCTATACTGTTCAGTCAGTCTGTACTCCAGTCAGTCTGTACTCAGTCTGTACTCAGTCAGTCTGTACTCAGTCAGTCTGTACTCACAGTCTGTACCAGTAACAGTCTGTACTCAGTCAGTCTGTACTCAGTCAGTCTGTTCCAGTAACAGTCTGTACTCGGTCAGTCTGTACTCGGTCAGTCTGTACTCGGTCAGTCTGTACTCGGTCAGTCTGTGCTCAGTCAGTCTGTACTCGGTCAGTCTGTGCTCAGTCAGTCTGTACTCAGTCAGTCTGTACTCAGTCAGTCTGTACTCAGTCAGTCTGTTCCAGTAACAGTCTGTACTCAGTCAGTCTGTACTCGGTCAGTCTGTACTCGGTCAGTCTGTACTCGGTCAGTCTGTACTCGGTCAGTCTGTACTCGGTCAGTCTGTACTCGGTCAGTCTGTGCTCAGTCAGTCTGTACTCAGTCAGTCTGTACTCAGTCAGTCTGTACTCAGTCAGTCTGTACCAGTAACAGTCTGTACCAGTAACAGTCTGTACTCAGTCAGTCTGTTCCAGTAACAGTCTGTACTCGGTCAGTCTGTACTCGGTCAGTCTGTACTCGGTCAGTCTGTACTCGGTCAGTCTGTGCTCAGTCAGTCTGTACTCAGTCAGTCTGTTCCAGTAACAGTCTGTACTCAGTCAGTCTGTACTCGGTCAGTCTGTACTCGGTCAGTCTGTACTCGGTCAGTCTGTTCCAGTAACAGTCTGTACTCAGTCAGTCTGTACTCAGTCAGTCTGTACTCCGTCAGTCTGTACTCAGTCAGTCTGTACTCAGTCAGTCTATACTCAGTCAGTCTGTACTCAGTCAGTCTGTACTCAGTCAGTCTGTACTCAGTCAGTCTATACTCAGTCAGTCTGTACTCAGTCAGTCTGTACTCAGTCAGTCTGTACTCGGTCAGTCTGTTCCAGTAACAGTCTGTACTCCGTCAGTCTGTACTCAATCAGTCTGTACTCAGTCAGTCTGTTCCAGTAACAGTCTGTACTCGGTCAGTCTGTACTCGGTCAGTCTGTACTCGGTCAGTCTGTTCCAGTAACAGTCTGTACTCAGTCAGTCTGTACTCAGTCAGTCTGTACTCAGTCAGTCTGTACTCAGTCAGTCTGTACCAGTAACAGTCTGTACTCAGTCAGTCTGTACTCAGTCAGTCTGTTCCAGTAACAGTCTGTACTCGGTCAGTCTGTACTCGGTCAGTCTGTACTCGGTCAGTCTGTGCTCAGTCAGTCTGTACTCAGTCAGTCTGTACTCAGTCAGTCTGTACTCAGTCAGTCTGTTCCAGTAACAGTCTGTACTCAGTCAGTCTGTACTCAGTCAGTCTGTACTCGGTCAGTCTGTACTCGGTCAGTCTGTACTCGGTCAGTCTGTACTCGGTCAGTCTGTGCTCAGTCAGTCTGTACTCAGTCAGTCTGTACTCAGTCAGTCTGTACTCAGTCAGTCTGTACCAGTAACAGTCTGTACTCAGTCAGTCTGTTCCAGTAACAGTCTGTACTCAGTCAGTCTGTACTCGGTCAGTCTGTACTCGGTCAGTCTGTACTCGGTCAGTCTGTGCTCAGTCAGTCTGTACTCAGTCAGTCTGTTCCAGTAACAGTCTGTACTCAGTCAGTCTGTACTCGGTCAGTCTGTACTCGGTCAGTCTGTTCCAGTAACAGTCTGTACTCAGTCAGTCTGTACTCAGTCAGTCTGTACTCAGTCAGTCTGTACTCCGTCAGTCTGTACTCCGTCAGTCTGTACTCCGTCAGTCTGTACTCAGTCAGTCTGTACTCAGTCAGTCTGTACTCAGTCAGTCTGTACTCAGTCAGTCTGTACTCAGTCAGTCTATACTCAGTCAGTCTATACTCAATCAGTCTGTACTCAGTCAGTCTATACTCAGTCAGTCTAGACTCAGTCAGTCTGTACTCAGTCAGTCTATACTCAGTCAGTCTGTACTCAATCAGTCTATACTCAATCAGTCTGTACTCAGTCAGTCTGTACTCAGTCAGTCTGTTCCAGTAACAGTCTATACTCAGTCAGTCTGTACTCAGTCAGTCTGTACTCAGTCAGTCTGTACTCAGTCAGTCTATACTCAGTCAGTCTATACTCAGTCAGTCTGTACTCAGTCAGTCTGTACTCAGTCAGTCTATACTCAGTCAGTCTGTTCCAGTGACAGTCTGTACTCAGTCAGTCTATACTCAGTCAGTCTATACTCAATCAGTCTGTACTCAGTCAGTCTGTACTCAGTCAGTCTGTACTCAGTCAGTCTATACTCAGTCAGTCTGTACTCAGTCAGTCTGTTCCAGTAACAGTCTATACTCAGTCAGTCTGTACTCAGTCAGTCTGTTCCAGTAACAGTCTATACTCAGTCAGTCTGTACTCAGTCAGTCTATACTCAGTCAGTCTGTACTCAGTCAGTCTGTACTCAGTCAGTCTGTACTCAGTCAGTCTGTACTCAGTCAGTCTATACTCAGTCAGTCTGTTCAAGTAACAGTCTGTACTCAGTCAGTCTGTACTCAGTCAGTCTGTACTCAGTCAGTCTGTTCCAGTAACAGTCTGTACTCAGTGAGTCTGTACTCAGTCAGTCTGTACTCAGTCAGTCTGTACTCAGTCAGTCTGTTCCAGTAACAGTCTATACTCAGTCAGTCTGTACTCAGTCAGTCTGTACTCAGTCAGTCTGTACTCAGTCAGTCTGTACTCAGTCAGTCTGTACTCAGTCAGTCTGTACTCAGTCAGTCTATACTCAGTCAGTCTATACTCAGTCAGTCTGTACTCAGTCAGTCTGTACTCAGTCAGTCTGTACTCAGTCAGTCTGTTCCAGTGACAGTCTGTACTCAGTCAGTCTTTGTTCTCAGCCTCTCAGTCCATACCAGGAGCTTCTTACAGGTCCCAGGGTGCACTGCAGTCCTAAAAGGCACTGTGGTAACAGAGTCTCTCTCTCCTCATGACACACCTGCTGCCCCTGCATAGAGGTCCAGCTCATAGGCACAGGTGTGTGTGTGGGCGGGGGGGGGGGGTCGTTGTTACTGGAATGTTCTGAAGACTTTGTGGGTTCTACGGCTGGTGGTCTATCCCCTATGGAACATACACAGACAATTAGATAACTGCACACACACTCTGACACACGTAGGAACTTTAGATAATGTCTCACCTTGTCTGGCCCCATTGTCAGACATCTCTAAAGAGCTGAGAGAGGGAGAGAGAGAGAGAGAGAGAGAGGGGGATAGAGAGAGAGGCATTGCGAGAGAGGCATTGCGAGAGAGGGAGAGAGAGAGGGATTGAGAGAGAGAGAGAGGGATAGAGAGAGGCATTGAGAGAGAGGGAGAGAGAGAAGAATTGAGAGAAAGAGAGAGAGGAGAGAGGGATTGAGAGAGAAAGAGATAGAGAGATAGAGAGAGAGGGATTGAGAGAGAAAGGGATAGAGAGAGGGATAGAGAGAGAGGAATAGAGAGAGAAGAATTGAGGGAGGAAAAGGAGAGAGGGAGAGAAAGAGGGGGAGTAGAGAGGCGAGGGGTGGAGAGAGAGAGAGGGATAGAGAGAGAGGCATTGCGAGAGAGAGGAAGAGGGAGAGAGAGAGAGGATTGAGGATAGAGAGAGAGAGAGAGGGATAGAGAGAGGGATAGAGAGGCATTTGAGAAGGGAGAGAGAGAAAGAGGTGAGAGAGAGAGAGAGGGAGGGATAGAGAGAGAGGATTGAGAGAAAGGGATAGAGAGGGATTGAGAAGAAAGGGATAGAGAGGGATAGAGAAAGAGAAGAATTGAGGAGGAGAGAGGGGAGAGAAAAGGGGGAGTAGAGAGAGCGAGGGGGTGGAGAGAGAGAGGGGGTAGAGAGAGAGAGAGAGGGTGGAGAGAGAGAGAGAGGGTGGAGAGAGAGGGTGGAAGAGAGAGAGAGAGAGAAGGGGGTAGAGAGGGATTAATTCATTCAGACTGGCTGACATGAACTCTGTCATGTGTAATGGTGAGTGCTAACAGTCATGTCTAACACAGTCAGTGTTCTGTATGGATTCAACATCCTGTGCTCACATTCAACAAGGACACAGACAAGCTTACGGCACGAAGAGACAACACAACAATATATGATCACTATACCCAACAACACACACACCATCCAGCTGATAAGGAAAAAAGCCCCATGCACAATTGTAGACTCCTGTGTGTGTGTGTGTGTGTGTGTGTGTGTGTGTGTGTGTGTGTGTGTGTGTGTGTGTGTGTGTGTGTGTGTGTGTGTGTGTGTGTGTGTGTGTGTGTGTGTGTGTGTGTGTGTGTGTGTGTAGGGATTGCGATGAGCGTAATCAGGGTTAATCAGAGTCCAGAGGTTATCCATCCTGACCACATGGTCGACTCCGCCCCCCTCCTGACCCCACACGCACTGCATCATGGGACTCAGGACAGGGCTTGGAGTGGCTGTGTCAGCATGGAGGTCTCTGATAGGCCCACGACTGTGGATTGGCCCCTGTGATTGGAGGATTGACTCACGCCAGCGGGTCCGGTGGTAGCTGCAACGCTGTTCATCTCATTCTCGCTGCCCCCGCGCGAATCAACGCCACATTACCATGACGCGTATCCGCCGGCAACGCGCGGGTCCTGCGTGTTTGTACTGCATCCGCTGGCCACACGTTACCATCATACTGAGAGGGGTGGGGTGGGGTGGGGGGCAGAGAGAGAGAGAGAGAAAGAACAGCGAGAGACAAAGAGAAAGAGAGAAGTGAGAGAGAGAGAGAGAGAGAGAGAGAGACAAAGAACAGCGAGAGACAAAGAAAGAGAGAGAGAGAAGTGAGAGAGAGAGAGAGAAAGAACAGCGAGAGACAAAGAGAAAGAGAAAGAACAGCGAGAGACAAAGAGAAAGAGAGAGAAGTGAGAGAGAGAGAAAGAACAGCAAGAGACAAAGAGAAAGCGAGAGAAAGAACAGCAAGAGACAAAGAGAAAGAGAAGTGAGAGAGAGCAAATTATACTCTGACCTTAATTCAGAAATAATCATAATAACCAGTGTGACAGACAGAACAGTGAATCATAATAACCAGTATGACAGACAGAACAGTGGATCATAATAACCAGTGTGACAGACAGAACAGTGGATCATAATAACCAGTGTGACAGACAGAACAGTGTGACAGACAGAACAGTGGATCATAATAACCAGTGTGACAGACAGAACAGTGAATCATAATATGATGTGACAGACAGAACAGTGTGACAGACAGAACAGTGGATCATAATAACCAGTGTGACAGACAGAACAGTGAATCATAATAACCAGTGTGACAGACAGAACAGTGTGACAGACAGAACAGTGGATCATAATAACCAGTGTGACAGACAGAACAGTGGATCATAATAACCAGTGTGACAGACAGAACAGTGAATCATAATAACCAGTGTGACAGACAGAACAGTGTGACAGACAGAACAGTGGATCATAATAACCAGTATGACAGACAGAACAGTGGATCATAATAACCAGTGTGACAGACAGAACAGTGAATCATAATAACCAGTGTGACAGACAGAACAGTGTGACAGACAGAACAGTGAATCATAATAACCAGTGTGACAGACAGAACAGTGGATCATAATAACCAGTGTGACAGACAGAACAGTGGATCATAATAACCAGTGTGACAGACAGAACAGTGAATCATAATAACCAGTGTGACAGACAGAACAGTGGATCATAATAACCAGTGTGACAGACAGAACAGTGGATCATAATAACCAGTGTGACAGACAGAACAGTGGATCATAATAACCAGTGTGACAGACAGAACAGTGGATCATAATAACCAGTGTGACAGACAGAACAGTGTGACAGACAGAACAGTGGATCATATAATTACCAGTGTGACAGACAGAACAGTGAATCATAATAACCAGTATGACAGACAGAACAGTGAATCATAATAACCAGTGTGACAGTATGTGTCCTCTCACCTGGATAGTAAGGAAGGTAGAGAACCACTCCCTCATCTCTGTCTGAGTGTCACAACACAGATACCTACAGAGGGAGAGGAGAGTGAGACAGGAGAAAGAGAGTGAGATAGAGGAGAAAGAGAGGAGTGAAATAAAGAAAGAAAGAGGAAGGAGGAAGCCGAAAGAAAGAAAGAAAGAAAGAAAGAAAGAGAAAGAAAGAAAGAAAGAAAGAAAGAAAGAAAGAAAGAAAGAAAGAAAGAAAGAAAGAAAGAAAGAAAGAAAGAAAGAAAGAAAGAAAGAAAGAAAGAAAGAAAGAAAGAAAGAAAGAAAGAAAGAGAGAGAGAGAGAGAGAGAACAGATGAGCTCCCGCATTTTTTAGCATGTTTTCAGGAAGGACATACAGTATACTACCCTCTACAACATAACCTTCATTCCAAATCAAACTTCTGGCCTACAACCTGATTTTGGATGGAATGACCTGGAAGGATTCCTACTACCAAAGAATCTTATTTCAAAGCTATTTCACAGCAAATGTTCTGTCAAACAAACAACAGAAAGCAGAAAACACCATCCAACCTGGAACTGAGTGAGTCATGTTTAGTCTGAAGCAATTTTTTTATTTTCAAAAGCCAAGAAGAAAGATATATTACAATGAAATATTTTACTTTATAAGGACTGAATGCTAAATTAATGATACCAAGCTTGATAGACAGAATGGATACAACTTCAATTAGCATGGAGGTGTGAAGTGAGGTGTCAAAACCCTTGAGCATAACAATGGCGGGAGAGTTTCACAGCCCCCCTATCCCAAATGCAGAGGCCTTTGGCCCCTCACACTGTTCAGAAGTAATTCAAATTCAGTACTCAATTCAATTCAATTCAAGGGGCTTTATTGGCATGGGAAACATGTGTTAACATTGCCAAAGCAAGTGAGGTAGATAATATATCAAGTGAATATATAAAGTGAAATAAACAATAAAAAATTAACAGTAAACATTACACATACATAAGTTTCAAAACAATAGACATTACAAATGTCATATTATATATACTGTGTTTTAACAATGTACAAATGGTAAAGGACACAAGATAAAATAAATAAGCATAAATATGGGTTGTATTTAAAATGGTGTGTGTTCTTCACTGGTTGCCTTTTCTCGTGGCAACAGGTCACAAATCTTGCTGCTGTGATGGCACACTGTGGAATTTCCCCAGTAAATATGGGAGTTTATCAAAATTGGATTTGTTTTCGAATTCTTTGTGGATCTGTGTAATCTGAGGGAAATATATGTCTCTAATATGGTCATACATTGGGCAGGAGGTTAGGAAGTGCAGCTCAGTTTCCACCTCATTTTGTGGGCAGTGAGCACATAGCCTGTCTTCTCTTGAGAGCCATGTCTGCCTACGGCGGCCTTTCTCAATGGCAAGGCTATGCTCACTGAGTCTGTACATAGTCAAAGCTTTCCTTAATTTTGGGTCAGTCACAGTGGTCAGGTATTCTGCCACTGTGTACTCTCTGTGTAGGGTCAGTCTCAGTGGTCAGGTATTCTGCCGCTGTGTACTCTCTGTGTAGGGTCAGTCACAGTGGTCAGGTATTCTGCCACTGTGTACTCTCTGTGTAGGGTCAGTCACAGTGGTCAGGTATTCTGCCGCTGTGTACTCTGTGTAGGGTCAGTCACAGTGGTCAGGTATTCTGCCACTGGGTGGGTACTTCTCTAATGTAGGGTCAGTCACAGTGGTCAGGTATTCTGCCGCTGTGTACTCTTTTGTAGGGCCAAATAGCATTCTAGTTTGCTCTGTTTTTACTCTCTGTATGTAAAAATGATATGGCACAACAAGAGCACAAAATGAAGCTACTTATGGAAAATTGGTGAGTTGGTGGTTGAAGATATCCCCTCTAGTGGTGTGGGGGCTGTGCTTTGGCAAAGTGGGTGGGGTTATATCCTGCCTGTTTGGCCCTGTCCGGGGTGTCTCGGACGGGGCCACAGTGTCTCCTGACCCCCCTCCTGTCTCAGCCTCCAGTATTTATGCTGCAGTAGTTTATGTGTCAGGGGGCAAGGGTCAGTTTGTTATATCTGGAGTACTTGTCCTGTCTTATCCGGTGTCCTGTGTGAATTTAAGTGTGCTCTCTCTAATTCTCTCTTTCTTTCTCTCTCTCGGAGGACCTGAGCCCTAGGACCATGCCTCAGGACTACCTGGCATGATGACTCCTGCTGTCCTCAGTCCACCTGGCCGTGCTGCTGCTCCAGTTTCAACTGTTCTGCCTGCGGCCATGGAACCCTGACCTGTTCACCAGACGTGCCACCTTGTCCCCAGGACCTGCTGTTTTTCAACTCTCTTTCTCTACCACACTTGCTGTCATTAACTCTGAATGATCGGCTATGAAAAGTCAACTGACATTTACTCCTGAGGTGGTGACTTGTTGCACCCTCTACAACCACTGTGATTATTATTATTTGACCATGCTGGTCATTTATGAACATCTTGGCCATGTTCTGTTATAATCTCCACCCGGCACAGCCAGAAGAGGACTGGCCACCCCTCATAGCCTGGTTCATCTCTAGGTTTCTTCCTAGGTTTTGGCCTTTCTAGGGAGTTTTTCCTAGCCACCGTGCTTCTACACCTGCATTGCTTGCTGTTTGGGGTTTTAGGTTGGGTTTCTGTACAGCACTTTGAGATATCAGCTGATGTACGAAGAGCTTTATAAATACATTTGATTTGATTTGAAAAATAAAAAAACAACTCTGCATCTCTGCCCAGCCTGGTAAGAGGGGTCAAAAGGTTGTTCAGCATCCCAGTAGCTCTGTAAGAGGGGTCTAAAGGTTGTTTAGCATCCCCAGTATCTCTGTAAGAGGGGTCAAAAGGTTGTTTAGCATCCCAGTAGCTCTGTAAGAGGGGTCAAAGGTTGTTTAGCATCCCCAGTAGCTCTGTAAGAGGGGTCAAAAGGTTGTTTAGCATCCCCAGTAGCTCTGTAAGAGGGGTCAAAAGGTTGTTTAGCATCCCCAGTAGCTCTGTAAGAGGGGTCAAAAGGTTGTTTAGCATTCCCAGTAGCTCTGTAAGAGGGGTCAAAAGGTTGTTCAGCATCCCCAGTAGCTCTGTAAGAGGGGTCAAAAGGTTGTTTAGCATCCCCAGTAGCTCTGTAAGAGGGGTCAAAAGGTTGTTCAGCATCCCCAGTAGCTCTGTAAGAGGGGTCAAAAGGTTGTTTAGCATCCCCAGTAGCTCTGTAAGAGGGGTCAAAAGGTTGTTCAGCATCCCCAGTAGCTCTGTAAGAGGGGTCAAAAGGTTGTTCAGCATCCCCAGTAGCTCTGTAAGAGGGGTCAAAAGGTTGTTCAGCATCCCCAGTAGCTCTGTAAGAGGGGTCAAAAGGTTGTTCAGCATCCCCAGTAGCTCTGTAAGAGGGGTCAAAAGGTTTTCTCGCATCCCCAGTTCTCTGTAAGAGGAGAGAGGATGTTATCCGCTGCTGGCCGGCTCTCCAGGCACCAACGCATGAGTCTGAAGCCATAGACTGGCCAAACTCTTGTTTATAAAAATGAATTTGAAGGCATTAATAAGTCATTTTTCATTTCATTTGTATTTAACTTCTTGAAACTCCCCATCCGGGTTTGTGACTAAAGCCTCAGGCTCATTAGCATAACGTTAACGATTTCTGAAAATCGCAAATAAAATGAAAATAATGCGTCTGCTCTCAAGCTTAGCCTTTTCTTAACAACACTGTCATCTCAGATTTTCAAAATATGCTTTTGAACCATAGAAATTGACTAATTTGTGTAAGAGTATGCAAAGCTAGCATAGCATTTTGAGTAGCATTTAGCACGCAACATTTTCACAAAAACCAGATAACCAAATAAATAAAATCATTTACCTTTGAAGAGCTTCGGATGTTCTCAATGAGGAGACTCTCAGTTACATACCAAATGCGCAGTTTTTCCTGGAAAGCGTCTGTGTGTAGGAGAAATCGTTCCGTTTTCTACATTGCGTCTGGCTACCGAAACGAACCGAAAATTCAGTCACCTACAACGTAAAACTTTTTTCCGGATTAACTACATAATATCGACCGAAACATGGCAAACGTTGTTTGGAATCAATCCTCAAGGTGTTTTTTCACATATCTCTTCATTGATATGCAGTTCGTGGAAGCTTGCTTTCCTCTCTGTATCCTATGGAAAAATACTGGCAGGTGACTTTTGCGCACCAATTTCGGCGCAGGACACCGGCGGACACCTGGTAAATGTGGTCTCTTATGGTCAATCTTCCAATGATCTGCCTACAAATACGTCACAAATGCTGCAGACACCTTGGGGAAACGACAGAAAGAGCAGGCTCATTCCTCTCGCATTCACAGCCATATAAGGAGACAATGGAAAACAGAGCCTCAAAATCCTGTTCATTTCCTGGATGCCATCTCATCTTGGTTTTGCCTGAAGCTCACGTTCTAGGCACGACAGAGAATATCTTGGTAGTTTTGGACACGTCAGAGTGTTTTCTTTTCGAAAGCTATCAATTATATGCATAGTTGAGCATCTTTTTGTGACAAAATATCTTGTTTAAAACGGGAACGTTTTTCATCCAAAAATGAAATAGCGCCCCCATAGATGTAAGAGGTTAATTTGATGTAAGTCACAGCCTAATCACAGCCTGTATATAGACTATAATGATTTAATACAAGGTAATGTTATTTAAATGCTGAGCTATTTATGTCCCTACCACCCTAGTGTATCACACTCGCTAATGCTTCACAAATGTTTTTTTTGTAGGCTCTAGCCTTGAAATATTTGAAATAATATAACCTAAATAATTCATTTCTGTTCCTTCTTAGTCTCCCTGTCTGGCTCCTGACCTATTTAGAGAGTTTATATGCTGTTTAATATGACATGTAGCCTATCTGAAATATGATGAGCGGTAGAAAAGGACTTGATGGAGAGATGCACAACCCTCCATGAGCGATGAGTGAGATTTCCAACTCTGCTCACATGCTCTACTCCCAACTTCCCCTCTCTCACACACCCGCACAAGCTCACTAAGACACACACAGTGCCTGGCGATAGAACCCTGGGCGTCAACACTTTCTCTCCCCCACACTCTCCCTCTCTTTCTCTCCCTCTTTCTCTCTCCCTCTCTCCCCCTTTCTCTCCCTCTCTTTCTCTCCCTCTTTCTCTCTCCCCCTTTCTCTCTCCCCCTTTCTCTCTCCCTCTCCCTCTCTCCCTCTCTTTCTCTCCCTCTCTTTCTCTCCCTCTCTTTCTCTCCCTCTCTCCCTCTCTTTCTCTCCCTCTCTTTCTCCCTCTCTTTCTCCCTCTCTCCCTCTCCCTCTCTTTCTCTCCCCCTCTTTCTCTCTCTCTCTTTCTCAACTGCGCAACTTTTCTGCCTGTTGTTGCTAATGGCTTGACCCAGCAGCACACAGGTGTGTGTGGGGGGAGGGGTGGGGAGGGGTGGACTTTCCACTCATGATCTCTTAGTAAAAATATTTATCTTCAACTCAAACCTCTTTTTTATTTATTTATCTGAAACATACAATATAGTTGCAGTGAAGCCGCTCAACAACTACACCACATCAGTCATCCAACAGACTCCCATTCAGAGGGACACACAGAAGCATCCAGCATCCTGCTCAAGGGCACGTTGACAGATCTCCCACCAGGCCAAAAAACATGAACCCGAACCCTCCAAGATCCCCACACAGTTCCCCAATAGCTGTCCCTCAACCATCCGAGACCCCTCCCCCCACTCCCACCCTCAACCATCCGAGACCACTCCCCCCACTCCCACCCTCAACCATCCGAGACCACTCCCCCCACTCCCACCCTCAACCATCTGAGACCACTCCCACCCTCAACCATCCAAGACCACTCCCCCCACTCCCACCCTCAGCCATCTGAGACCACTCCCCCCCTCAACCATCTGAGACCACTCCCACACTCAACCATCCGAGACCACTCCCCCACTCCCACCCTCAGCCATCTGAGACCACTCCCCCCACTCCCACCCTCAGCCATCTGAGACCACTCCCCCTCAACCATCCGAGACCACTCCCCCACTCCCACCCTCAACCATCCGAGACCACTCCCCCTCAACCATCCGAGATCACTCCCCCCCACTCCCACCCTCAACCATCCGAGACCACTCCCACCTCAACCTTCGAGACCACTCCCCCACTCCCCCTCAACCATCCGAGATCACTCCCCCTCACTCTCAACCATCCGAGACCACTCCCACCCTCAACCATCCGAGACCACCCCCACTCCCACCCTCAACCATCCGAGACCACTCCCCCCACTCCCACCCTCAACCATCCGAGACCCCTCCCCCACTCCCACCCATCCGAGACCCCTCCCCCACTCCCACCCTCAACCATCCGAGACCCCTCCCCCCACTCCCACCCTCAACCATCCGAGACCACTCCCCCCACTCCCAACCCTCAACCATCCGAGACCACTCCCCCACTCCCACCCTCAACCATCCGAGACCACTCCCCCACTCCCACCCTCAGCCATCTGAGACCACTCCCCCTCAACCATCTGAGACCACTCCCACCCTCAACCTTCCGAGACCACTCCCCCTCAACCATCCGAGACCACTCCCCCACAACCATCCCGAGACCACTCCCCCACTCCCCCTCAACCATCCGAGACCACTCCCACCCTCAACCATCCGAGACCACTCCCCCTCAACCATCTGAGATCACCCCCCCACTCCCACCCTCAACCATCCGAGATCACTCCCCCCACTCCCACCCTCAACCATCCGAGACCACTCCCACCCTCAACCTTCCGAGACCACTCTCCCCCTCAACCATCCGAGATCACTCCCCCACTCCCACCCTCAACCATCCGAGACCACTCCCCCCCACTCCCACCCTCAACCATCCGAGACCACTCCCCCCACTCCCACCCTCAACCATCCGAGACCACTCCCACCCTCAACCATCCGAGACCACTCCCCCCACTCCCACCCTCAACCATCCGAGACCACTCCCCCCACTCCCACCCTCAACCATCCGAGACCACTCCAACCACTCCCCCACTCCCACCCTCAACCATCCGAGACCCCTCCCCCACTCCCACCCTCAACCATCCGAGACCACTCCCACCCTCAACCATCCGAGACCACTCCCCCCACTCCCACCCTCAGCCATCTGAGACCACTCCCCCTCAACCATCTGAGACCACTCCCACCCTCAACCTTCTGAGACCACTCCCCCTCAACCATCCGAGACCACTCCCCCTCAACCATCCGAGACCACTCCCCCCACTCCCACCCTCAACCATCTGAGACCACTCCCCCTCAACCTTCCCGAGACCACTCCCCCTCAACCATCCGAGACCCCCTCCCCACTCCCACCCTCAACCATCCGAGACCACTCCCCCCACTCCCACCCTCAACCATCCGAGACCACTCCAACCCTCAACCATCCGAGACCACTCCAACCCTCAACCATCCGAGACCACTCCAACCCTCAACCATCCGAGACCACTCCAACCATCAACCATCCGAGACCACTCCAACGCTCAACCATCCGAGACCACTCCAACCCTCAACCATCCGAGACCACTCCCCCCCTCAACCATCTGAGACCACTCCCCCCCTCAACCATCTGAGACCACTCCCCCCCTCAACCATCTGAGACCACTCCCCCAGTTTGATCCTTTATATTGGGCAGACAGACCAGTTCCCTACCTCCCCCAGCTGCCACCTGCCTCCTCCAGTTTTGATCCTTTATATTGGGCAGACAGACCAGTTCCCTACCTCCCCCAGCTGCCACCCGCCTCCTCCAGTTTGATCCTTTATATTGGGCAGACAGACCAGTTCCCTACCTCCCCCAGCTGCCACCCGCCTCCTCCAGTTTGATCCTTTATATTGGGCAGACAGACCAGTTCCCTACCTCCCCCAGCTGCCACCCGCCTCCTCCAGTTTCGATCCTTTATATTGGGCAGACAGACCAGTTCCCTACCTCCCCCAGCTGCCACCCGCCTCCTCCAGTTTTGATCCTTCATATTGGGCAGACAGACCAGTTCCCTACCTCCTCCCACTGCCACCCACCTCCTCCAGTTTTGATCCTTTATATTGGGCAGACAGACCAGTTCCCTACCTCCC
>NW_027013125.1:0-17115 GCF_036934945.1 Oncorhynchus masou masou
CTGGATTTCTGTTGTGGGTTAACAGAGTTAGAGTAGAAATCTGACACACACCAAACTCTGTTAGTGGTCAAACACGTGCAGAGAAACACACAATGTCCTTAGACTCGACATACAACCATCCGTCGTAATATGTTGACTTTGGCGCTGTGATATGCTGTTGGATCCTCAGTCCTCAGCATCTCCTGTTAGGTGACATTCACACACATCAGAGGGTGTTCTCACAGGACACACACGCCCCCTCAGTAATCAGTAACTATCACAGTACCACTACCGACCAATAAGGGAAGTGCTGGTTGATGGCAGCAGGTTGTCTTGGTGGGGCGGGTGATCTGGTCTGAGTATGTGTGTGTTTTTGACCTTTTGAATGCTTAAATCATTTTGTAAAAGTATTAAAATGTGTGTTTTAAAATGTGTGTGCATGTGTGTGTGACTGCATGCGTGTACACGTTTGCAAGCGTGTGTATACACTGGGTGTACAAAACATTAAGGACACTTTCCTAACATTGAGTTGCACCCCCCCCCCTTTCCCCTCAGAACAGACATCATTTGTTAGGTGTTGAAAGAGTCCCACTGGGATGGTGGCCCATGTCGACTCCAATGCTTCCCAGAGTTGTGTCGAGTTGGCTGGATGTCCTTTGGGTGGTGGACCATTCTTGATACACATGGGAAACGGTTGAGTGTGAAAAACCCAGCAGCGTTGCAGTTCTTGACACAAACCGGTGAGCCTGGCACCTACTACCATACCACGTTCAATGGCACTTGAATATTTTGTCTCACCCATTCACCCTCTGAATGGCACACACACACAATCCATGTCCCGATTGTTTAAATCCTTCTTGAACCCGTCTCCTCCCGTTCATCTACACTGATTGAAGTGGATTTAACAAGTGACATCAATAAGGGATCATAGCTTTCACTTGGTCAGTCTATGTCATGGAAAGAGCAGGTCTCCTTAATGTTTTGTACACTCCGTGTATGTGTGTGTGTATACTACATGTGTGTGTATACTATGTGTGTGTAAGTGTGTTACGTACCAGGTTTTCGTTGGTGAGTCGTGTGATCTCATGCTGTAGACTAGCCTCTATGCGTGCCTCTGGTGGGAGCTGCAGGTTCTGGGCCAGCAGCTGTTGTTGACGGTTATTCTCCTCTTTAACACTCTGTAACTCCCCTCGCAACACCTCCACTTCATTGTCATAGCTACGGCGCTGCTGCTGCATCTGGCCCTCCAACAGTCTGAGAGGAGGGGATGGAGAGAGAAGATTAGAATCATTCTTCAACTACTACAGGAGGTTGGGAAAGCATGAAGGAGAAAATATGGGATGGAGGGAGCAAGAGCAAACAGCCTCATACCACGCCTAGTCCACGCACACACGCACGCACACACGCACGCACACACGCACGCACACACGCACGCACACACACACACGTACACACACACACACGCACGCGCACACACGTACACGCACGCGCACACACACACACACAGGTACACGCACACACGTACACGCTCGCGCACACACGTACACGCACACACACGCGCACACACACGCGCACACACACACGGTTAACCTGTTGGTCTCCTCTAACCCTTCATATACCAGCCACAGCTCTCCGTCCTCATTCAGTCTATGGAAGTCAGCAGTGGGGATCAGACAAACAAACACAAAGGAAAGAAAAGGAACAGAAAAAAGGCTAAACAAAGAGGGGGATGAGGGATGGTGGTGGACTAGAGGAGGAGGGATGATGGTGGACTAGAGGAGGTGGGGTGGTGGTGGACTAGAGGAGGTGAGGTGGTGGTGGACTAGAGGAGGTGGGGTGGTGGTGGACTAGAGGAGGTGGGGTGGTGGTGGACTAGAGGAGGTGGGGTGGTGGTGGACTAGAGGAGGTGGGGTGGTGGTGGACAAGAGGAGGTGGGGTGGTGGTGGACTAGAGGAGGTGGGGTGGTGGTGGACTAGAGGGAGGTGGGGTGGTGGTGGACTAGAGGGGGATGGGGGATGGTGGTGGACTAGAGGAGGTGGGGTGGTGGTGGACTAGAGGAGGTGGGGTGGTGGTGGACTAGAGGAGGTGGGGTGGTGGTGGACTAGAGGAGGTGGGGTGGTGGTGGACTAGAGGAGGTGAGGTGGTGGTGGACTAGAGGAGGTGGGGTGGTGGTGGACTAGAGGAGGTGGGGTGGTGGTGGACTAGAGGAGGTGGGGTGGTGGTGGACTAGAGGAGGTGAGGTGGTGGTGGACTAGAGGAGGTGGGGTGGTGGTGGACTAGAGGAGGTGGGGTGGTGGTGGACTAGAGGAGGAGGGGTGGTGGTGGACTAGAGGAGGAGGGATGGTGGTGGACTAGAGGAGGTGGGGTGGTGGTGGAGTAGAGGAGGTGGGGTGGTGGTGGACTAGAGGAGGTGGGGTGGTGGTGGACTAGAGGAGGAGGGATGGTGGTGGACTAGAGGGAGGAGGGATGATGGTGGACTAGAGGAGGAGGGATGATGGTGGACTAGAGGAGGAGGGGTGGTGATGGACTAGAGGAGGTGGGGTGGTGGTGGACGAGAGGAGGAGGGGTGGTGGTGGACTAGAGGAGGAGGGGTGGTGGTGGACTAGAGGAGGAGGGGGTGGTGGTGGACTAGAGGAGGAGGGATGATGGTGGACTAGAGGAGGAGGGATGATGGTGGACTAGAGGAGGAGGGGTGGTGATGGACTAGAGGAGGTGGGGTGGTGGTGGACTAGAGGAGGAGGGGTGGTGGTGGACTAGAGGAGGAGGGGTGGTGGTGGACTAGAGGAGGAGGGGTGGTGGTGGACTAGAGGAGGAGGGATGATGGTGGACTAGAGGAGGCGGGGTGGTGGTGGAAAAGAGGAGGAGGGATAATGGTGTACTAGAGGAGGAGGGATGATGGTGGACTAGAGGAGGAGGGATGATGGTGGACTAGAGGAGGAGGGGTGATGGTGGACTAGAGGAGGAGGGGTGATGGTGGACTAGAGGAGGAGGGATGATGGTGGACTAGAGGAGGAGGGGTGGTGGTGGAATAGAGGAGGAGGGATAATGGTGTACTAGAGGAGGAGGGATGATGGTGGACTAGAGGAGGAGGGATGATGGTGGACTAGAGGAGGTGGGGTGATGGTGGACTAGAGGAGGAGGGATGATGGTGGACTAGAGGAGGAGGGATGGTGGTGGACTAGAGGAGGAGGGATGGTGGTGGACGAGAGGAGGTGGGGTGGTGGTGGACTAGAGGAGGAGGGATGATGGTGGACTAGAGGAGGAGGGATGGTGGTGGACTAGAACAGGAGGGATGGTGGTGGACTAGAGGAGGTGGGGTGGTGGTGGACTAGAGGAGGTGGGGTGGTGGTGGACTAGAGGAGGTGGGGGTGGTGGTGGACTAGAGGAGGCGGGGTGGTGGTGGAAAAGAGGAGGAGGGATAATGGTGTACTAGAGGAGGAGGGGTGATGGTGGACTAGAGGAGGAGGGGTGATGGTGGACTAGAGGAGGAGGGATGATGGTGGACAAGAGGAGGCGGGGTGGTGGTGGAAAAGAGGAGGAGGGATAATGGTGTACTAGAGGAGGAGGGATGATGGTGGACTAGAGGAGGAGGGATGATGGTGGACTAGAGGAGGAGAGATGATGGTGGACTAGAGGAGGAGGGGTGATGGTGGACTAGAGGAGGAGGGATGGTGGTGGACTAGAGGAGGAGGGATGATGGTGGACTAGAGGAGGAGGGATTATGGTGGACTAGAGGAGGTGGGGTGGTGGTGGACGAGAGTAGGAGGGATGGTGGTGGACTAGAGGAGGTAGGATGATGGTGGACTAGAGGAGGAGGGGTGGTGGTGGACTAGAGGAGGAGGGATAATGGTGTACTAGAGGAGGAGGGATGATGGTGGACTGGAGGAGGTGGGGTGGTGGTGGACTAGAGGAGGGGGGATAATGGTGGACTAGAGGAGGGGGATAATGGTGGACTAGAGGAGGAGGGATGATGGTGGACTAGAGGAGGAGGGATGATGGTGGACTAGAGGTGGAGTGGTGGTGGACTAGAGGAGGAGGGATGGTGGTGGACTAGAGGAGGTGGGATGGTGGTGGACTAGAGGAGGTGGGGTGGTGGTGGACTAGAGGAGGTGGGGTGGTGGTGGACTAGAGGAGGTGGGGTGGTGGTG
Organism: Oncorhynchus masou masou; assembly: GCF_036934945.1. Lineage (NCBI taxonomy): Eukaryota > Metazoa > Chordata > Actinopteri > Salmoniformes > Salmonidae > Oncorhynchus > Oncorhynchus masou. The sequence continues at coordinate 4,128 of NW_027013125.1, forward strand.
GACTAGATGAGGTGGGGTGGTGGTGGACTAGAGGAGGTGGGATGATGGTGGACTAGAGGAGGTGGGGTGGTGGTGGACTAGAGGAGGTGGGGTGGTGGTGGAGTAGAGGAGGTGGGGTGGTGGTGGACTAGAGGAGGAGGGATAATGGTGGACTAGAGGAGGTGGGGTGGTGGTGGAGTAGAGGAGGTGGGGTGGTGGTGGACTAGAGGAGGAGGGATAATGGTGGACTAGAGGAGGAGGGATGATGGTGGACTAGAGGAGGAGGTATGATGGTGGACTAGAGGTGGAGTGGTGGTGGACTAGAGGAGAAGGGATGATGGTGGACTAGAGGAGGTGGGGTGGTGGTGGACCAGAGGAGGTGGGGTGGTGGTGGACTAGAGGAGGTGGGGTGGTGGTGGACTAGAGGAGGAGGGATGATGGTGGACTAGAGGAGGCGGGGTGGTGGTGGACTAGAGGAGGCGGGGGTGGTGGTGGACTAGAGGAGGCGGGGTGGTGGTGGACTAGAGGAGGCGGGGTGGTGGTGGACTAGAGGAGGCGGGTGGTGGTGGACTAGAGGAGGAGGGATGATGGTGGACTAGAGGAGGTGGGGTGGTGGTGGACTAGAGGAGGAGGGGTGATGGTGGACTAGAGGAGGAGGGATGATGGTGGACTAGAGGAGGAGGGATGATGGTGGACTAGAGGAGGAGGGATTATGGTGGACTAGAGGAGGAGGGATGATGGTGGACTGGAGGAGATGGGGTGGTGGTGGACTAGAGGAGGGGGGATAATGGTGGACTAGAGGAGGAGGGATGATGGTGGACTAGAGGAGGAGGGATGATGGTGGACTAGAGGAGGAGGGATGATGGTGGACTAGAGGAGGAGGTATGATGGTGGACTAGAGGTGGAGTGGTGGTGGACTAGAGGAGGTGGGGTGGTGGTGGACTAGAGGAGGAGGGGTGGTGGTGGACTAGAGGAGGAGGGATGATGGTGGACTAGAGGAGGAGGGATGATGGTGGACTGGAGGAGGTGGGGTGGTGGTGGACTAGAGGAGGGGGATAATGGTGGACTAGAGGAGGGGGGATAATGGTGGACTAGAGGAGGAGGGATGATGGTGGACTAGAGGAGGAGGGATGATGGGGGACTAGAGGTGGAGTGGTGGTGGACTAGAGGAGGAGGGATGGTGGTGGACTAGAGGAGGTGGGATGGTGGTGGACTAGAGGAGGTGGGGTGGTGGTGGACTAGAGGAGGTGGGGTGGTGGTGGACTAGAGGAGGTGGGGTGGTGGTGGACTAGATGAGGTGGGGTGGTGGTGGACTAGAGGAGGTGGGATGATGGTGGACTAGAGGAGGTGGGGTGGTGGTGGACTAGAGGAGGTGGGGTGGTGGTGGAGTAGAGGAGGTGGGGTGGTGGTGGACTAGAGGAGGAGGGATAATGGTGGACTAGAGGAGGTGGGGTGGTGGTGGAGTAGAGGAGGTGGGGTGGTGGTGGACTAGAGGAGGAGGGATAATGGTGGACTAGAGGAGGAGGGATGATGGTGGACTAGAGGAGGAGGTATGATGGTGGACTAGAGGTGGAGTGGTGGTGGACTAGAGGAGAAGGGATGATGGTGGACTAGAGGAGGTGGGGTGGTGGTGGACCAGAGGAGGTGGGGTGGTGGTGGACTAGAGGAGGTGGGGTGGTGGTGGACTAGAGGAGGAGGGATGATGGTGGACTAGAGGAGGCGGGGTGGTGGTGGACTAGAGGAGGCGGGGTGGTGGTGGACTAGAGGAGGCGGGGTGGTGGTGGACTAGAGGAGGCGGGGTGGTGGTGGACTAGAGGAGGCGGGTGGTGGTGGACTAGAGGAGGAGGGATGATGGTGGACTAGAGGAGGTGGGGTGGTGGTGGACTAGAGGAGGTGGGGTGTTGGTGGACTAGAGGAGGAGGGTTGATGGTGGACTAGAGGAGGAGGGATGATGGTGGACTAGAGGAGGAGGGATTATGGTGGACTAGAGGAGGAGGGATGATGGTGGACTGGAGGAGATGGGGTGGTGGTGGACTAGAGGAGGGGGGATAATGGTGGACTAGAGGAGGAGGGATGATGGTGGACTAGAGGAGGAGGGATGATGGTGGACTAGAGGAGGAGGGATGATGGTGGACTAGAGGAGGAGGTATGATGGTGGACTAGAGGTGGAGTGGTGGTGGACTAGAGGAGGTGGGGTGGTGGTGGACTAGAGGAGGAGGGGTGGTGGTGGACTAGAGGAGGAGGGATGATGGTGGACTAGAGGAGGAGGGATGATGGTGGACTAGAGGAGGAGAGATGATGGTGGACTAGAGGAGGAGGGGTGATGGTGGACTAGAGGAGGAGGGATGATGATGGACTAGAGGAGGTGGGGTGGTGGTGGACTAGAGGAGGAGGGATGATGGTGGACTAGAGGAGGAGGGATTATGGTGGACTAGAGGAGGTGGGGTGGTGGTGGACGAGAGTAGGAGGGATGGTGGTGGACTAGAGGAGGTAGGATGATGGTGGACTAGAGGAGGTAGGATGATGGTGGACTAGAGGAGGAGGGATAATGGTGTACTAGAGGAGGAGGGATGATGGTGCACTAGAGGAGGTGGGATGATGGTGGACTGGAGGAGGTGGGGTGGTGGTGGACTAGAGGAGGGGGATAATGGTGGACTAGAGGAGGGGGGATAATGGTGGACTAGAGGAGGAGGGATGATGGTGGACTAGAGGAGGAGGGATGATGGGGGACTAGAGGTGGAGTGGTGGTGGACTAGAGGAGGAGGGATGGTGGTGGACTAGAGGAGGTGGGATGGTGGTGGACTAGAGGAGGTGGGATGGTGGTGGACTAGAGGAGGTGGGGTGGTGGTGGACTAGAAGAGGTGGGGTGGTGGTGGACTAGAGGAGGTGGGGTGGTGGTGGACTAGAGGAGGTGGGATGATGGTGGACTAGAGGAGGTGGGGTGGTGGTGGACTAGAGGAGGTGGGGTGGTGGTGGAGTAGAGGAGGTGGGGTGGTGGTGGACTAGAGGAGGAGGGATAATGGTGGACTAGAGGAGGAGGGATGATGGTGGACTAGAGGAGGAGGTATGATGGTGGACTAGAGGTGGAGTGGTGGTGGACTAGAGGAGAAGGGATGATGGTGGACTAGAGGAGGTGGGGTGGTGGTGGACCAGAGGAGGTGGGGTGGTGGTGGACTAGAGGAGGTGGGGTGGTGGTGGACTAGAGGAGGAGGGGTGGTGGTGGACTAGAGGAGGAGGGGTGGTGGTGGACTAGAGGAGGAGGGATGGTGGTGGACTAGAGGAGGAGGGATGATGGTGGACTAGAGGAGGAGGTATGATGGTGGACTAGAGGAGGAGGTATGATGGTGGACTAGAGGTGGGGTGGTGGTGGACTAGAGGAGGTGGGGTGGTGGTGGAGTAGAGGAGGTGGGGTGGTGGTGGAGTAGAGGAGGTGGGGTGGTGGTGGACTAGAGGAGGAGGGATAATGGTGGACTAGAGGAGGAGGGATGATGGTGGACTAGAGGAGGAGGTATGATGGTGGACTAGAGGTGGGGTGGTGGTGGACTAGAGGAGGTGGGGTGGTGGTGGACTAGAGGAGGAGGGATGATGGTGGACTAGAGGAGGCGGGGTGGTGGTGGACTAGAGGAGGCGGGGTGGTGGTGGACTAGAGGAGGCGGGGTGGTGGTGGACTAGAGGAGGCGGGGTGGTGGTGGACTAGAGGAGGCGGGGTGGTGGTGGACTAGAGGAGGCGGGGTGGTGGTGGACTAGAGGAGGCGGGATGATGGTGGACTAGAGGAGGCGGGGTGGTGGTGGACTAGAGCAGGAGGGGTGATGGTGGACTAGAGGAGGAGGGATGATGGTGGACTAGAGGAGGAGGGATTATGGTGGACTAGAGGAGGTGGGGTGGTGGTGGACGAGAGGAGGAGGGATGATGGTGGACTGGAGGAGATGGGGTGGTGGTGGACTAGAGGAGGGGGGATAATGGTGGACTAGAGGAGGAGGGATGATGGTGGACTAGAGGAGGAGGGATGATGGTGGACTAGAGGAGGAGGTATGATGGTGGACTAGAGGTGGAGTGGTGGTGGACTAGAGGAGGAGGGGTGGTGGTGGACTAGAGGAGGCGGGGTGGTGGTGGACTAGAGGAGGAGGGGTGGTGGTGGACTAGAGGAGGAGGGATGATGGTGGACTAGAGGAGGAGGGATGATGGTGGACTAGAGGAGGAGGGATTATGGTGGACTAGAGGAGGTGGGGTGGTGGTGGACGAGAGGAGGAGGGATGATGGTGGACTGGAGGAGATGGGGTGGTGGTGGACTAGAGGAGGGGGGATAATGGTGGACTAGAGGAGGAGGGATGATGGTGGACTAGGAGGAGGAGGGATGATGGTGGACTAGAGGAGGAGGGATGATGGTGGACTAGAGGTGGAGTGGTGGTGGACTAGAGGAGGTGGGGTGGTGGTGGACTAGAGGAGGAGGGGTGGTGGTGGACTAGAGGAGGAGGGGTGGTGGTGGACTAGAGGAGGAGGGATGATGGTGGACTAGAGGAGGAGGGATGATGGTGGACTAGAGGAGGAGGGATTATGGTGGACTAGAGGAGGTGGGGTGGTGGTGGACTAGAGGAGGAGGTATGATGGTGGACTAGAGGTGGAGTGGTGGTGGACTAGAGGAGGAGGGATGGTGGTGGACTAGAGGAGGTGGGGTGGTGGTGGACTAGAGGAGGTGGGGTGGTGGTGGACTAGAGGAGGTGGGGTGGTGGTGGACTAGAGGAGGAGGGGTGATGGTGGACTAGAGGAGGTGGGGTGGTGGTGGACTAGAGGAGGAGGGGTGGTGGTGGACTAGAGGAGGAGGGGTGGTGGTGGACTAGAGGAGGAGGGATGGTGGTGGACTAGAGGAGGTGGAGTGGTGGTGGACTAGAGGAGGAGGGATGATGGTGGACTAGAGGAGGTGGGGTGGTGGTGGACTAGAGGAGGTGGGGTGGTGGTGGACTAGAGGAGGAGGGGTGGTGGTGGACTAGAGGAGGAGGGGTGGTGGTGGACTAGAGGAGGAGGGATGGTGGTGGACTAGAGGAGGTGGGGTGGTGGTGGACTAGAGGAGGTGGGTTGGTGGTGGACTAGAGGAGGTGGGTTGGTGGTGGACTAGAGGAGGTGGGGTGGTGGTGGACTAGAGGAGGAGGGATGATGGTGGACTAGAGGAGGTGGGGTGGTGGTGGACGAGAGGAGGAGGGATGGTGGTGGACTAGAGGAGGTGGGGTGCTGGTGGACTAGAAGAGGTGGGATGGTGGTGGACTAGAGGAGGTGGGATGGTGGTGGACTAGAGGAGGTGGGGTGGTGGTGGACTAGAGGAGGTGGGGTGGTGGTGGACTAGAGGAGGTGGGGTGGTGGTGGACTAGAGGAGGTGGGGTGGTGGTGGACTAGAGGAGGAGGGATGGTGTTGGACTAGAGGAGGAGGGATGGTGGTGGACTAGAGGAGGTGGGGTGGTGGTGGACTAGAGGAGGTGGGGTGGTGGTGGACTAGAGGAGGTGGGGTGGTGGTGGACTAGAGGAGGAGGGATGATGGTGGACTAGAGGAGGAGGGATGATGGTGGACTAGAGGAGGAGGGATGATGGTGGACTAGAGGAGGAGGGATGATGGTGGACTAGGGGAGGAGGGATGATGGTGGACTAGAGGAGGTGGGGTGGTGGTGGAGTAGAGGAGGAGGGATGATGGTGGAGTAGAGGAGGTGGGGTGGTGGTGGACTTGAGGAGGAGGGATGATGGTGGACTAGGGGAGGAGGGATGATGGTGGACTAGAGGAGGTGGGGTGGTGGTGGAGTAGAGGAGGAGGGATGATGGTGGAGTAGAGGAGGTGGGGTGGTGGTGGACTTGAGGAGGAGGGATGATGGTGGACTAGAGGAGGTGGGGTGGTGGTGGACTAGAGGAGGTGGGGTGGTGGTGGACTAGAGGAGGTGGGGTGGTGGTGGACTAGAGGAGGTGGGGTGGTGGTGGACTAGAGGAGGTGGGGTGGTGGTGGACTAGAGGAGGTGGGGTGATGGTGGACTAGGAGGAGGTGGGGTGATGGTGGACTAGAGGAGGTGAGGTGGTGGTGGACTAGAGGAGGTGGGGTGATGGTGGACTAGAGGAGGTGGGGTGATGGTGGACTAGAGGAGGTGGGGTGATGGTGGACTAGAGGAGGAGGGATGATGGTGGACTAGAGGAGGAGGGATGATGGTGGACTAGAGGAGGTGGGGTGGTGGTGGACTAGAGGAGGTGGGGTGGTGGTGGACTAGAGGAGGTGGGGTGGTGGTGGACTAGAGGAGGAGGGGTGATGGTGGACTAGAGGAGGAGGGGTGATGGTGGACTAGAGGAGGAGGGGTGATGGTGGACTAGAGGAGGAGGGGTGATGGTGGACTAGAGGAGGAGGTATGATGGTGGACTAGAGGTGGAGTGGTGGTGGACTAGAGGAGGAGGGATGATGGTGGACTAGAGGAGGTGGGGTGGTGGTGGACTAGAGGAGGTGGGGTGGTGGTGGACTAGAGGAGGAGGGGTGGTGGTGGACTAGAGGAGGAGGGGTGGTGGTGGACTAGAGGAGGAGGGATGGTGGTGGACTAGAGGAGGTGGGGTGGTGGTGGACTAGAGGAGGTGGGGTGGTGGTGGACTAGAGGAGGTGGGTTGGTGGTGGACTAGAGGAGGTGGGTTGGTGGTAGACTAGAGGAGGTGGGGTGGTGGTGGACTAGAGGAGGAGGGATGATGGTGGACTAGAGGAGGTGGGGTGGTGGTGGACTAGAGGAGGTGGGGTGGTGGTGGACTAGAGGAGGAGGGATGGTGTTGGACTCGAGGAGGAGGGATGGTGGTGGACTAGAGGAGGTGGGGTGGTGGTGGACTAGAGGAGGTGGGGTGGTGGTGGACTAGAGGAGGTGGGGTGGTGGTGGACTAGAGGAGGTGGGGTGGTGGTGGACTAGAGGAGGTGGGGTGGTGGTGGACTAGAGGAGGTGGGATGGTGGTGGACTAGAGGAGGTGGGATGGTGGTGGACTAGGGAGGAGAGATGATGGTGGACTAGAGGAGGATGGTGGATGATGGTGGACTGAGGAGGGATGATGGTGGACTAGGGGAGGAGGGATGATGGTGGACTAGAGGAGGTGGGGTGGTGGTGGAGTAGAGGAGGAGGGATGATGGTGGAGTAGAGGAGGTGGGGTGGTGGTGGACTTGAGGAGGAGGATGATGGTGGACTAGGAGGAGGTGGGGTGGTGGTGGACTAGAGGAGGTGGGGTGGTGGTGGACTAGAGGAGGTAGGGTGGTGGTGGACTAGAGGAGGTGGGGTGGTGGTGGACTAGAGGAGGTGGGGTGGTGGTGGACTAGAGGAGGTGGGGTGATGGTGGACTAGAGGAGGTGGGGTGATGGTGGACTAGAGGAGGAAGGTGGGGGTGATGGTGGACTAGAGTGATGGTGGTGGGGTGGGGTGATGGTGGACTAGAGGAGGTGGGGTGGTGGTGGACTAGAGGGAGGTGGGGTGGTGGTGGACTAGAGGAGGTGGGGTGGTGGTGGACTAGAGGGGAGGGATAATGGTGGACTAGAGGAGGAGGGGTGATGGTGGACTAGAAGGAGGAGGGTGATGGTGGACTGGGAGGAGGGGTGATGGTGGACTAGGAGGAGGGGTGATGGTGGACTAGAGGAGTATGATGGTGGACTAGAGTGGAGTGGTGGTGGACTAGAGGAGGAGGGATGATGGTGGACTAGAGGAGGTGGGGTGGTGGTGGACTAGAGGAGGTGGGGTGGTGGTGGACTAGAGGAGGAGGGGTGGTGGTGGACTAGAGGAGGAGGGGTGGTGGTGGACTAGAGGAGGAGGGATGGTGGTGGACTAGAGGAGGTGGGGTGGTGGTGGACTAGAGGAGGTGGGGGTGGTGGTGGACTAGAGGAGGTGGGTTGGTGGTGGACTAGAGGAGGTGGGTTGGTGGTAGACTAGAGGAGGTGGGGTGGTGGTGGACTAGAGGAGGAGGGATGATGGTGGACTAGAGGAGGTGGGGTGGTGGTGGACTAGAGGAGGTGGGGTGGTGGTGGACTAGAGGAGGAGGGATGGTGTTGGACTCGAGGAGGAGGGATGGTGGTGGACTCGGAGGAGGTGGGGTGGTGGTGGACTAGAGGAGGTGGGGTGGTGGTGGACTAGAGGAGGTGGGGTGGTGGTGGACTAGAGGAGGAGGGGTGGTGGTGGACTAGAGGAGGTGGGGTGGTGGTGGACTAGAGGAGGAGGGATGATGTTGGACTAGAGGAGGTGGGGTGGTGGTGGACTAGAGGAGGAGGGATAATGGTGTACTAGAGGAGGAGGGATAATGGTGGACTAGAGGAGGAGGGATGATGGTGGACTAGAGGAGGAGGGATGATGGTGGACTAGGGGAGGAGGGATGATGGTGGACTAGAGGAGGTGGGGTGGTGGTGGAGTAGAGGAGGAGGGATGATGGTGGAGTAGAGGAGGTGGGGTGGTGGTGGACTTGAGGAGGAGGGATGATGGTGGACTAGAGGAGGTGGGGTGGTGGTGGACTAGAGGAGGAGGGATGATGTTGGACTAGAGGAGGTGGGGTGGTGGTGGACTAGAGGAGGAGGGATAATGGTGTACTAGAGGAGGAGGGATTATGGTGGACTAGAGGAGGAGGGATGATGGTGGACTAGAGGAGGAGGGATGATGGTGGACTAGGGGAGGAGGGATGATGGTGGACTAGAGGAGGTGGGGTGGTGGTGGAGTAGAGGAGGAGGGATGATGGTGGAGTAGAGGAGGTGGGGTGGTGGTGGACTTGAGGAGGAGGGATGATGGTGGACTAGAGGAGGTGGGGTGGTGGTGGACTAGAGGAGGTGGGGTGGTGGTGGACTAGAGGAGGTGGGGTGGTGGTGGACTAGAGGAGGTGGGGTGGTGGTGGACTAGAGGAGGTGGGGTGATGGTGGACTAGAGGAGGTGGGGTGGTGGTGGACTAGAGGAGGAGGGATGATGTTGGACTAGAGGAGGTGGGGTGGTGGTGGACTAGAGGAGGTGGGGTGGTGGTGGTGGACTAGAGGAGGTGGGGTGGTGGTGGACTAGAGGAGGTGGGGTGGTGGTGGACTAGAGGAGGTGGGGTGGTGGTGGACTAGAGGAGGAGGGATGATGGTGGACTAGAGGAGGTGGGGTGGTGGTGGACTAGAGGAGGTGGGGTGGTGGTGGACTAGAGGAGGTGGGGTGGTGGTGGACTAGAGGAGGTGGGGTGGTGGTGGACTAGAGGAGGTGGGGTGGTGGTGGACTAGAGGAGGTGGGGTGATGGTGGACTAGAGGAGGTGGGGTGATGGTGGACTAGAGGAGGTGAGGTGGTGGTGGACTAGAGGAGGTGGGGTGATGGTGGACTAGAGGAGGTGGGGTGATGGTGGACTAGAGGAGGTGGGGTGATGGTGGACTAGAGGAGGAGGGATGATGGTGGACTAGAGGAGGAGGGATGATGGTGGACTAGAGGAGGTGGGGTGGTGGTGGACTAGAGGAGGTGGGGTGGTGGTGGACTAGAGGAGGTGGGGTGGTGGTGGACTAGAGGAGGAGGGGTGATGGTGGACTAGAGGAGGAGGGGTGATGGTGGACTAGAGGAGGAGGGGTGATGGTGGACTAGAGGAGGAGGGGTGATGGTGGACTAGAGGAGGAGGGATGATGGGGGACTAGAGGAGGAGGGATGATGGTGGACTAGAGGAGGAGGTATGATGGTGGACTAGAGGTGGAGTGGTGGTGGACTAGAGGAGGAGGGATGATGGTGGACTAGAGGAGGTGGGGTGGTGGTGGACTAGAGGAGGTGGGGTGGTGGTGGACTAGAGGAGGAGGGGTGGTGGTGGACTAGAGGAGGAGGGGTGGTGGTGGACTAGAGGAGGAGGGATGGTGGTGGACTAGAGGAGGTGGGGTGGTGGTGGACTAGAGGAGGTGGGTTGGTGGTAGACTAGAGGAGGTGGGGTGGTGGTGGACTAGAGGAGGAGGGATGATGGTGGACTAGAGGAGGTGGGGTGGTGGTGGACGAGAGGAGGAGGGATGGTGGTGGACTAGAGGAGGTGGGGTGGTGGTGGACTAGAAGAGGTGGGATGGTGGTGGACTAGAGGAGGTGGGATGGTGGTGGACTAGAGGAGGTGGGGGTGGTGGTGGACTAGAGGAGGTGGGGTGGTGGTGGACTAGAGGAGGTGGGGTGGTGGTGGACTAGAGGAGGAGGGATGGTGTTGGACTAGAGGAGGAGGGATGGTGGTGGACTAGAGGAGGTGGGGTGGTGGTGGACTAGAGGAGGTGGGGTGGTGGTGGACTAGAGGAGGTGGGGTGGTGGTGGACTAGAGGAGGTGGGGTGGTGGTGGACTAGAGGAGGTGGGGTGGTGGTGGACTAGAGGAGGAGGGATGATGTTGGACTAGAGGAGGAGGGATAATGGTGGACTAGAGGAGGAGGGATGATGGTGGACTAGAGGAGGAGGGATGATGGTGGACTAGGGGAGGAGGGATGATGGTGGACTAGAGGAGGTGGGGTGGTGGTGGAGTAGAGGAGGAGGGATGATGGTGGAGTAGAGGAGGTGGGGTGGTGGTGGACTTGAGGAGGAGGGATGATGGTGGACTAGAGGAGGTGGGGTGGTGGTGGACTAGAGGAGGTGGGGTGGTGGTGGACTAGAGGAGGTGGGGGTGGTGGTGGACTAGAGGAGGTGGGGTGGTGGTGGACTAGAGGAGGTGGGGTGGTGGTGGACTAGAGGAGGTGGGGTGGTGGTGGACTAGAGGAGGTGGGGTGGTGGTGGACTAGAGGAGGAGGGATGATGTTGGACTAGAGGAGGTGGGGTGGTGGTGGACTAGAGGAGGAGGGATAATGGTGTACTAGAGGAGGAGGGATAATGGTGGACTAGAGGAGGAGGGATGATGGTGGACTAGAGGAGGAGGGATGATGGTGGACTAGAGGAGGTGAGGTGATGGTGGACTAGAGGAGGTGAGGTGATGGTGGACTAGAGGAGGTGAGGTGGTGGTGGACTAGAGGAGGAGGGATGATGGTGGACTAGAGGAGGTGGGGTGGTGGACTAGAGGAGGTGGGGTGGTGGTGGACTAGAGGAGGAGGGGTGGTGGTGGACTAGAGGAGGAGGGGTGGTGGTGGACTAGAGGAGGAGGGATGATGGTGGACTAGAGGAGGTGGGATGATGGTGGACTAGAGGAGGAGGGATAATGGTGGACTTGAGGAGGAGGGATAATGGTGGACTTGAGGAGGAGGGATGATGGTGGACTTGAGGAGGAGGGATGATGGTGGACGAGAGGAGGTGGGGTGGTGGTGGACTAGAGGAGGTGGGGTGGTGGTGGACTAGAGGAGGTGAGGTGGTGGTGGACTAGAGGAGGTGGGGTGGTGGTGAACTAGAGGAGGTGGGGTGGTGGTGGACTAGAGGAGGAGGGATGATGGTGGACTCGAGGAGGTGGGGTGGTGGTGTACTAGAGGAGGTGGGGTGGTGGTGGACTAGAGGAGGTGAGGTGGTGGTGGACTAGAGGAGGTGGGGTGGTGGTGAACTAGAGGAGGTGGGGTGGTGGTGGACTAGAGGAGGAGGGATGATGGTGGACTGGAGGAGGAGGGATGATGGTGGACTGGAGGAGGAGGGATGATGGTGGACTGGAGGAGGAGGGATGATGGTGGACTCGAGGAGGGTGGGGTGGTGGTGGACTAGAGGAGGTGGGGTGGTGGTGGACTAGAGAAGGAGGGATGGTGGTGGACTAGAGGAGGTGGGCGGTAGAGAACAAGCAAAATGATCAAAATCTGAAATGACAAGGATTCTTAACACAACGTAACACACAGGGTGGTAGCAACATGATGGAACTAACAAAACACAACACAGGGAAACACACGGTTGGTAAAGATGCAGGTTTGGTTCCATGCAGAAGACATTTCATAGGAGCTGATTAGTAATTAAGAGTCTGTGCATCATTCATGACTAACCTTCAACCCATACAGAGGCTAACCTCGTTTAGCTTCAACCTAGCTTAGCGTCATCATCATACCAGTTAGCAGGCAGCTTCACCACTTCCAGTACAGTTTAGGCATCACCCGGCGTGCAAAACAAGCAGACCCATTGCTACTGAAGCAAATCTAGTTTTATCACCTACATAATATATCATTAATATAGATTCAATATCAGCCAGCCATCATCAACTATATTATCCTATCCAATAAAAAGCCTCCGCTCAGTCTTGCTCAATCCCCATTGGTCAGCGTGGCCAGGCATGCTCCGCCTCACGATGCAAAGCACACATCCGATTACCTGAGCTGATTTAGGAGCTCATTGGCTTCTAGTGGTTTACGCAAGAACCTGGGAGATCTGCGCACAACAGAGAGAGGAGTTCACACACACAGTTCTCAAACACATACAGATCTCACACACACTGAGTGTACTCATGGAGTACATCAGACATACTGGTGGGGAGCTTGTACTGTAATGAGTCCTCTGTGGAACTCTGGGGGGAGGTAAAGAGGGAAGAGGGTGACAGACAGAAGGAGATAGGGGGGAGGGAAAGGTAAAGAGGGAAGGGGGTGACAGACAGAAGGAGATAGGGGGGAGGGAAAGGTAAAGAGGGAAGGGGGTGACAGACAGAAGGAGATAGGGGGGAGGGAAAGGTAAAGAGGGAAGGGGGTGACAGACAGAAGAAGATAGGGGGGAGGGAAAGGTAAAGAGGGAAGGGGGTGACAGACAGAAGGAGATAGAGGGAGGGAAAGTGAAAGAGGGAAGGGGGTGCCAGACAGAAGAAGATAGGGGGAGGGAAAGGTAAAGAGGGAAGGGGGTGACAGACAGAAGGAGATAGGGGAGGGAAGGTAAAGAGGGAAGGGGGTGACAGACAGAAGGAGATAGGGGGAGGGAAAGGTAAAGAGGGAAGGGGGTGACAGACAGAAGGAGATAGGGGGGAGGGAAAGGTAAAGAGGGAAGGGGGTGACAGACAGAAGGAGATAGGGGGGGGAGGTAAAGAGGGAAGGGGGTGACAGACAGAAGAAGATAGGGGGAGGGGAAGGTAAAGAGGGAAGGGGGTGACAGACAGAAGGAGATAGGGGGAGGGAAAGGTAAAGAGGGAA
>NW_027013126.1:0-17114 GCF_036934945.1 Oncorhynchus masou masou
GAGTATTTTTCTGAATGGCTAAGGATGAGTAGGGGTGGATTGGGTACGGGTGGATTGGGTACGGGTGGATTGGGTACGGGTGGATTGGGTACGGGTGGATTGGGTACGGGTGGATTGGGTACGGATGGCTTCACTAGCAAGTCAGCATGCTAGCATGGATGGGATGGGTAGGGTTGGGATGTGCAAGGATGGGATGGGTTGGGATGGGTAAGGATGGGATGGGTAAGGATGGGATGGGTAAGGATGGGATGGGTAAGGATGGGATGGGTAAGGATGGGATGGGTAAGGATGGGATGGGTAGGGATGGGATGGGATGTGTAAGGATGGATGGATGGATGGATAGGGATGGGTAGGGTTGGGATGGATGGGTAAGGATGGGATGGGTAAGGATGGGATGGGTAAGGATGGGATGGGTAAGGATGGATGGATGGATGGGTAAGGATGGGATGGGTAAGGATGGGATGGGTAAGGATGGGATGGGTAAGGATGGATGGATGGGATGGGTACGGATGGGATGGGTAGGGATGGGATGGGTAAGGATGGATGGATGGATGGGTAGGGATGGGTTGGGATGGGATGGGTAAGGATGGGATGGGTAAGGATGGGATGGGTAAGGATGGATGGGTAGGGATGGATGGGTAGGGATGGGTAAGGATGGGATGGGTAAGGATGGATGGATGGGATGGGTAAGGATGGGATGGGTAAGGATGGGATGGGTAAGGATGGGATGGGTAAGGATGGGATGGGTACGGATGGGATGGGTTGGGTAGGGGTACGGATGGGTAAGGATGGGATGGGGATGGATGGATGGGATGGGTAAGGATGGGATGGGTAAGGATGGATGGGTAAGGATGGATGGGATGGGTAAGGATGGATGGGATGGGTAAGGATGGGATGGGTAAGGATGGATGGATGGGATGGGTATGGATGGATGGGATGGGCAAGGATGGATGGGATGGGTAAGGATGGGATGGGTAAGGATGGATGGATGGGATGGGTAAGGATGGGATGGGTAAGGATGGATGGATCGGATGGGTACGGATGGGATGGGTACGGATGGGATGGGTAAGGATGGGGATGGGTGGGTAAGGATGGATGGATGGGTAAGGATGGGATGGGTACGGATGGGATGGGGATGGGTGGGTAAGGATGGATGGGATGGGTAAGGATAGGGATGGGTGGGTAAGGATGGATGGATGGGTAAGGATGGGATGGGTACGGATGGGTAAGGATAGGGATGGGTGGGTAAGGATAGGGATGGGTGGGTAAGGATGGGATGGGTACGGATGAATGGGATGGGTAAGGATGGGATGGGTACGGATGGGGATGGGTGGGTAAGGGATGGATGGGTAGGGATGGGTGGGTAAGGATGGATGGATGGGTAAGGATGGGATGGGTAAGGATGGGGATGGGTGGGTAAGGATGGATGGATGGGTAGGGATGGGATGGGTAAGGATGGATGGATGGTACGGATGGGATGGGTAAGGATGGGGATGGGTGGGTATGGATGGATGGGTGGGTATGGATGGATGGGTAAGGATGGATGGATGGGTAAGGATGGATGGGATGGGTAAGGATGGATGGGTAAGGATGGGGATGGGTGGGTAAGGATGGGGATGGGTGGGTAAGGATGGATGGATGGGTAAGGATCGGATGGGTAAAGATGGGTACGGGTGGGTGGGTACGGATGGGGTGGGTGGGTAAGGATGAATGGATGGGTAAGGATGGGATGGGTACGGATGGGATGGGTAAGGATAGGGATGGGTGGGTAAGGATGGATGGATGGGTAAGGATGGGATGGGTACGGATGGGTAAGGATAGGGATGGGTGGGTAAGGATGGGATGGGTACGGATGAATGGGATGGGTAAGGATGGGATGGGTACGGATGAGGATGGGTGGGTAAGGATGGATGGATGGGTAAGGATGGGATGGGTAAGGATGGGATGGGTAAGGATGGGATGGGTAAGGATGGGGATGGGTGGGTAAGGATGGATGGATGGGTAGGGATGGGATGGGTAAGGATGGATGGATGGGTACGGATGGGATGGGTAAGGATAGGGATGGATGGGTAGGGATGGATGGGTACGGATGGGATGGGTAAGGATGGGGATGGGTGGGTATGGATGGATGGGTGGGTATGGATGGATGGGTAAGGATGTATGGATGGGTAAGGATGGGGATGGATGGGTAAGGATGGGGATGGGTGGGTAAGGATGGGGATGGGTGGGTAAGGATGGATGGATGGGTAAGGATCGGATGGGTAAAGATGGGTACGGATGGGGTGGGTGGGTAAGGATGAATGGATGGGTAAGGATGGGTGGGTGGGTAAGGATGGATGGGTACGGATGGGATGGGTAAGGATGGGGTGGGTAAGGATGGATGGTGACACGCCCTGGTCTATATTTATTATGTTTATCTTCATTTATTGGGCCAGGCCAGAGTGTGACATGGGTTTATTTGTGGTGTGTTTCGTCTTAGGGTTGTGTGGGGTGTATAATTAGTCTATGGCTGCCTGAGGCGGTTCTCAATCAGAGTCAGGTGATTATCGTTGTCTCTGATTGGGAACCATATTTAGGTAGCCATATTCTTTGTGTGTTTCGTGGGTGATTGTCCTTAGTGTCTTTGTTCATGTCGCTATGTTAGTTTACACTAGTATAGGCTGTTTCGGTTTTCGTTACGTTCATTACGTTCTTTGTTTTGTATTGATTCGTGTTTACGTTTGTTGATTAAACATGGATCGCAATCTACACGCTGCATTTTGGTCCGACTCTTCTTCGCCTACAGAAAACCGTTACAGAATCACCCACCACAAATGGACCAAGCAACGTGTCAACAGGCAGGAGCCACAGGAGAAACAGCGTAAAAAGGACTTTTGGACTTGGGAGGAAATCCTCGACGGGAGAGGACCCTGGGCTAAACCAGGAGAATATCGCCGCCCCAAAGAAGAACTGGAGGCGGCGAGAGCTGAGAGGCTTTGGTATGAGGAGAAGCAACAGCAGCAGCAGGAGCAACAATATTGGGACTACACTACTTGGGAGGAAATAGACAGGTGGGCGGTCGACCCAGGGAGAGTGCCGGAGCCCGCCTGGGATTCACTGGAGCAGTGCGAAGAGGGTTATAGGAGAATGGAGATGGCGAAGCAAGCACGGCGGCGCGGAAGAAAGCCCGAGAGTCGGCCCCAAAAATTTCTTGGGGGGCTCACTGGGAGTATGGCTACGCCAGGTAGGAGACCTGCGCAAACTTCCTGTGCTTACCGGGGGGCTAAAGAGACCGGGCAGGCACCGTGTTATGCTGTGGAGCGCACGGTGTCTCCAGTGCGGGTGCATAGCCCGGTGCGGTATATACCAGCTCCTCGTATTGGCCGGGCTAGAGTGGGCATCGAGCCAGGTAAAGTTGGGCAGGCTCGGTGCTCAAGAGCTCCAGTGCGCCTGCACGGTCCGGTCTACCCAGTACCACCTCCACACCCCAGCCCTCCGGTGGCAGCTCCCCGCACCAGGCTTCCTGTGCGTGTCCTCGGCCCAGTACCACCAGTGCCAGCACCACGCATCAGACCTACTGTGTGCCTCGCCTCTCCTGCGCTGCTGGAGTCTCCCGTCTGTTTAGCGCAGCCAGAGCCTTCCTCCTCTCCTGCGCTGCCGGAGCCTCCCGCCTGTTCAGCGCTGTCGGAGCCTTTCTCCTATCCTGCGCTGCTGGAGTCTCCCGCCTGTTTAGCGCAGCCCGAGCTGTCAGTCTGCATGGAGCAGCCGGAGCTGTCATTCTGCAAGGAGCTGCCAGTCTGCATGGAGCAGCCAGATCCGTCAGTCAGCCAGACTCTTCCAGATCCGCCAGTCAGCCAGACTCTTCCAGATCCGCCAGTCAGCCAGACGCTTCCAGATCCGCCAGACGCTTCCAGATCCGCCAGTCAGCCAGACTCTTCCAGGTCAGCCAGACTCTTCCAGATCCGCCAGTCAGCCAGACTCTTCCAGATCCGCCAGTCAGCCAGACTCTTCCAGATCCGCCAGTCAGCCAGACTCTTCCAGATCCGCCAGTCAGCCAGACTCTTCCAGATCCGCCAGTTTGCCAGACTCTTCCAGTTCCGCCAGTCTGCCAGACTCTTCCAGATCCGCCAGACTCTTCCAGATCCGCCAGTCAGCCAGACGCTTCCAGATCCGCCAGTCCGCCAGACTCTTCCAGGTCCGCCAGACTCTTCCAGGTCCGCCAGACTCTTCCAGGTCCGCCAGACTCTTCCAGGTCCGCCAGACTCTTCCAGGTCCGCCAGTCAGCAAGACTCTTCCAGATCCGCCAGTCAGCCAGACTCTTCCAGATCCGCCAGTCAGCCAGACTCTTCCAGATCCGCCAGTCAGCCAGACTCTTCCAGATCCGCCAGTCTGCCAGACTCTTCCAGTTCCGCCAGACTCTTCCAGATCCGCCAGACTCTTCCAGATCCGCCAGTCAGCCAGACTCTTCCAGGTCCGCCAGACTCTTCCAGATCCGCCAGTCAGCCAGACTCTTCCAGATCCGCGTCAGCCAGACTCTTCCAGATCCGCCAGTCAGCCAGACTCTTCCAGATCCGCCAGTCAGCCAGACTCTTCCAGATCTGCCAGTCAGCCAGACCCTTCCAGATCCGCCAGTCTGCCAGACTCTTCCAGATCCGCCAGACGCTTCCAGATCCGCCAGTCAGCCAGACGCTTCCAGATCCGCCAGTCAGCCAGACTCTTCCAGGTCAGCCAGACTCTTCCAGATCCGCCAGTCAGCCAGACTCTTCCAGATCCGCCAGTCAGCCAGACTCTTCCAGATCCGCCAGTCAGCCAGACTCCTCCAGATCCGCCAGTCAGCCAGACTCTTCCAGATCCGCCAGTCAGCCAGACTCTTCCAGATCCGCCAGTCAGCCAGACTCTTCCAGATCCGCCAGTCAGCCAGACTCTTCCAGATCCGCCAGTCAGCCAGACTCTTCCAGATCCGCCAGTCAGCCAGACTCTTCCAGACTCTTCCAGATCCGCCAGTCAGCCAGACTCTTCCAGACTCTTCCAGATCCGCCAGTCTGCCAGACTCTTCCAGATCTGCCAGACTCTTCCAGATCCGCCAGACGCTTCCAGGTCAGCCAGACTCTTCCAGATCCGCCAGTCAGCCAGACTCTTCCAGATCCGCCAGTCAGCCAGACTCTTCCAGATCCGCCAGTCAGCCAGACTCTTCCAGATCCGCCAGTCAGCCAGACTCTTCCAGATCCGCCAGTCAGCCAGACTCTTCCAGATCCGCCAGTCAGCCAGACTCTTCCAGATCCGCCAGTCAGCCAGACTCTTCCAGATCCGCCAGTCAGCCAGACTCTTCCAGACTCTTCCAGATCCGCCAGTCTGCCAGACTCTTCCAGATCCGCCAGTCTGCCAGACTCTTCCGGATCCGCCAGTCTGCCAGACTCTTCCAGATCCGCCAGACTCTTCCAGATCCGCCAGTCTGCCAGACTCTTCCAGATCCGCCAGAGTCTTCCAGATCCGCCAGTCTGCCAGACTCTTCCAGATCTGCCAGTCAGCCTGACTCTTCCAGATCCGCCAGTCAGCCAGACGCTTCCAGATCCGCCAGTCAGCCAGACTCTTCCAGATCCGCCAGTCAGCCAGACTCTTCCAGATCCGCCAGTCAGCCAGACGCTTCCAGATCCGCCAGTCCAGCCAGACTCTTCCAGATCCTTGATCAGCCAGACTCTTCCAGATCCGCCAGACTCTTCCAGACTCTTCCAGATCCGCCCAGACTCTTCCAGACTCTTCCAGATCCGCCAGACTCCAGACTCTTCCAGATCCGCCACTCTTCCAGACTCTTCCAGACTCTTCCAGATCCGCCAGACTCTTCCAGACTCTTCAGACTCTTCCAGATCCGCCAGACTCTTCAGATCCGCCAGACTCTTCCAGATCCGCTCAGACTCTTCCAGATCCGTCAGACTCTTCCAGATCGCCAGACTCTTCCAGATCCGCCAGACTCTTCCAGATCCGCTCAGTCTGTAGACTCTTTCCAGATCCGCCAGACTCTTCCAGATCCTTGATCTGCCAGACTCTTCAGATCTGCCAGTCAGCTGACTCTTCCAGATCTGCCAGTCAGCCTGACTCTTCCAGATCTGCCAGTCAGCCAGACTCTTCCAGATCCGCCAGACTCTTCCAGATCCGCCAGTCAGCCAGACTCTTCCAGATCCGCCAGTCAACCAGGATCTGCCGGAATAACTACCTGCCTGAGCTTCCTCTCAGTGCTGGGCTTCCTCTCAGTGCTGGGCTTCCTCTCAGTGCTGGGCTTCCTCTCAGTGCTGGGCTTCCTCTCAGTGCTGGGCTTCCCCTCAGTGCTGGGCTGCCCCTGTCCCGAGCTGCCCCTTTGTCCCGAGCTGCCCCTTATGTCCCGAGCTGCCCCTTTGTCCCGAGCTGCCCCTTTGTCCCGAGCTGCCCCTCTGTCCCGAGCTGCCCCTCTGTCCCGAGCTGACCCTCTGTCCAGTGGGGTTCTGGGTGAGGACTACTAGGCCATGGTCGGCGGCGATGTGGACTGTCTAGGGACGAAGGGGGACAAAGATATTTATAGAGTGGGTTCCACGTCCCCGCGCCCGGAGCCGGAGCCGCCACCACGGACAGACGCCCAACCGGACCCTCCCTATTGTTTTGATGTGCGTCCGGGAGTCCGCACCTTAGGGGGGTTCTGTGTCACGCCCTGGTCTATATTTATTATGTTTATCTTCATTTATTGGGCCAGGCCAGGGTGTGATATGGGTTTATTTGTGGTGTGTTTCCGTCTTGGGTTGTGTGGGGTGTATAGTTAGTCTATGGCTGCCTAGAGGCGGTTCTCAATCAGAGTCAGGTGATTATCATTGTCTCTGATTGGGAACCATATTTAGGTAGCCATATTCTTTGTATGTTTCGTGGGTGATTGTCCTTAGTGTCCTAGTTCCTGTCGCTGTGTTAGTTTACACTAGTATAGGCTGTTTCGGTTTTTTTACGTTCATTACGTTCTTTGTTTTGTATTGATTTGTGTTTATGTTTGTTGATTAAACATGGATTGCAATCTACACGCTGCATTTTGGTCCGACTCTCCTTTGCCTACAGAAAACCGTTACAGATGGGTAAGGTTGGATGGATGGGTAGGGATGAATGGATGGGTAGGGATGGATGGATGGGTAGGGATGGATGGATGGGTAGGGATGGATGGATTGGATGGGTACGGATGGGATGGGTACGGATGGGTACGGATGGGATGGGTAAGGATGGGGTGGGTAAGGATGTATGGATGGGATGGGTAAGGATGGATGGATGGGTAAGGATGGGATGGGTGAGGATGGGATGGGTGAGGATGGGATGGGTGAGGATGGGATGGGTGAGGATGGGATGGGTGAGGATGGGATGGGTAAGGATGGGATGGGTAAGGATGGGATGGGTAAGGATGGGATGGGTACGGATGGGATGGGTAAGGATGGATGGGTAGGGATGGGTAGGGATGGATGGGTTGGGATGGGTATGATGGGATGGTGCGGATGGGATGGGTAAGGATGGGGTGGGTGGGTAAGGATGGGATGTCGAGGATGATGGGGGGATTATGATGGGATGGGTAAGGATGGGGAAGGATAGATAAGGATGGATGGGATGGGTAAGAATGGGTAATTATGGGATGGGTAAGGATGGATGGGATGATGGGATGGGTAAGGATGGATGGGATAGATAAGGATGGATGGGATGGGTAAGAATGGGTAATTATGGGATGGGTAAGGATGGATGGGTAAGGATGGGATGGGTAAGGCTGGATGGATGGATTGGATGGGTAAGATTGGATGGATGGGATGGGTAAGGATGGGTATGGATGGGATGGGTAAGGATGGATGGATGGATGGGATGGGTAAGGATGGGGGGATGGGATGGGTAAGGATTGGATGGGTATGTTGGATGGGTAATTATGGGATGGGTGAGGATGGGATGGGTGAGGATGGGATGGGTAAGGATGGGTAAGGATGGGATGGGTGAGGATGGGATGGGTGAGGATGGATGGGTAAGGATGGCTCCACTAGCATGTCAGCCATTCTACTGGAGCTCTGTTTCTCTGTTAGATTATGGGCCATATGGCTCCACTATCAATACTGTATGGGCAGAACCTGCAGACAGAATACCGTATGAGGCAGAACCTGAGATAGAATACCGTATGGGCAGAACCTGTAGGCAGAACCTGCAGACTGAATACCATGCCAGATAAGAACCTGCAGACAGAATACCGTATGGGCAGAACCTGCAGACTGCGTATGGGCAGAACCCAGACTTCATAGAGGGCAGAACCTGTAAACTGAATGTATGGGCAGAATTAGGTTGGGTATCCAGGTTAGGTAGTATCTGCTACTCTGCTAGGTTAGGTAGTATCTGCTACTCTGCCAGGGTTAATATCTGCCACCTGCCAGGTTAGGCAGTATGTGCCACTCTGCTAGGTTAGGGTAGTATCTACGTCTCTGCTAGGGTTAGGCAGTATCTGACTCTGCCAGGAAGTATCTGCCAGTTTATAGCATCTGCTTTACTTTGCAGCATCCGCTACCCGCCAGGCCAGGTAGTATGTGCTACTCTGCCAGAATACCAGGTATGCATCCACGCCCCTGCAGATCTGTTTACCCCAGGTTGTAGTATCTGCTAGTTTGAATACTTGTACAGTTGGTAGTATGGGCCAGGTTAAGCAACCTAGCAGACAGAATACCCAGGGTTAGGGTAGTATGTGCCACTCTGCAGAACGTCTCCTGTTAGGCAGCATCTGCTACCTGCTAGGTTAGGTTATCTGCCAGCTTCAGGGTAGTATCCGCTACTTTGCTAGGTTAGGTAGTATCTGCTACTCTGCTAGGTTAGGTAGTATCTGCTACTCTGCTAGGTTAGGTAGTATCTGCTAGGTTAGGTAGTATCTGCTAGTTTAGGTAGTATCTGCTAGTTTCAGGCAGTATCTGCTAGTTTAGGTAGTAGCCAGTTTTAGCATCTGCTACTCTGCTAGTTTAGGTAGTATCTTCTACTCTGCTAGGTTAGGTGGTAGCTCCTACTTTGCTAGGCCAGGTAGCATCCGCTTTCTCTGCTAGGTTAGGTAGTATCTGCTACTCTGCTAGGTTAGGTAGTATCTGCCAGGCCAGGCAGTATCTGCCACTCTGCTAGGTTAGGCAGTATCTGCTACTTTGCTAGGCCAGGCAGTATCTGCTACTCTGCTAGGTTAGGTAGTATGTGCTACTCTGCTAGGTTAGGTAGTATCTATCTGCTAGGTTAGGTAGTATCTGCTACTCTGCTAGGTTAGGTAGTATCTGCTAGTTTAGGTAGTATCTGCCACTTTGCTAGGTTAGGTGAGCATCTGCTACTCTGCTAGGTTAGGTAGTATCTGCTACTCTGCTAGGTTAGGTAGTACCCGCTAGGCCAGGTAGTATCTGCTAGGTTAGGTAGTATCTGCTAGTTTAGGTAGTATCTGCTAGTTTAGGTAGTATCTGCTAGTTTAGGTAGTATCTGCTAGTTTAGGTAGTATCTGCTACTCTGCTAGTTTAGGTAGCATCTTCTACTCTGCTCAGTATCTGCCTAGGCCAGGCAGCATGTCTGCTAGGTTAGGTAGTATCTACGTCTCTGCCAGGCTAGTATCTGCCACTCCGCCAGGTTAGGTAGTATCTGCTAGTTTAGGTAGTTTCTGCTACTAGGTTAGGTAGTATCTGCTACTCTGCTAGGTTAGGTAGTATCTGCTACTCTGCTAGGTTAGGTAGTATCTGCTAGGTTAGGTAGTATCTGCTAGTTTAGGTAGTATCTGCTAGTTTAGGTAGTATCTGCTAGTTTAGGTAGTATCTGCTAGTTTAGGTAGTATCTGCTACTCTGCTAGTTTAGGTAGTATCTTCTACTCTGCTAGGTTAGGTAGTAGCTCCTACTTTGCTAGGTTAGGTAGTATCTGCTACTCTGCTAGGTTAGGTAGTATCTGCTACTCTGCTAGGTTAGGTAGTATCTGCTAGGTTAGGTAGTATCTGCTACTCTGCTAGGTTAGGTAGTATCTGCTACTCTGCTAGGTTAGGTAGTGTCTGCTACTCTGCTAGGTTAGGTAGTGTCTGCTACTCTGCTAGGTTAGGTAGTATCTGCTACTCTGCTAGGTTAGGTAGTATCTGCTACCCTGCTAGGTTAGGTAGTGTCTGCTACTCTGCTAGGTTAGGTAGTATCTGCTAGGTGAGGTGGTGTCTGCTTCCCTGGTAGGTTAGGTAGTATCTGCTACCCTGCTAGGTTAGGTAGTATCTGCTACCCTGCTAGGTTAGGTAGTATCTGCTACCCTGCTAGGTTAGGTAGTATCTGCTACCCTGCTAGGGTCTGGTTTGGTGTAGTCAGCTGCAGTGTAGCATAATAGACATGAGTCCTGATGTATTTGGCATAGACTGATGGCTGCATGCATAGTGTAGTGATCCTGTCTAATGAGCCATGTTGCAATTCCCACCGAGTGGGTTAACCCTATTGGCCCAATATCAGCGGCCTGTGTTCCCGGCTCTGGCCCTCTGGACACTAAAATATTCAGCTGGTTGTAGACTTCCTGTAAATTAGTTTTCTCTCCATCTTAGTATCCGACTGTGTTATTCTTAAATGATGCCTCAGACGGTCTTAATGGAACTGGTGCCTCCGATGAGCTTTCATTGATTGGTGAATTGATCGTTGTCAAGCTGCCACCATCATCCTCTAACATCTCTGTTGATGTCGGCGAGACATGAGATCGGTCTGTCTGTTTACCTTGAAGGCAGTTTAAACCCACACCCCTCTAATCATTCATTATAACCTCTGTTATAACTGCTGAACACCTGACCCATTGATTTCTGACTCTAATCAAGGTCTACTGGTTCTAGACTCCATTATAAGTTCTGCTTTGGCACCTGAGCCCAGGTTTGAGTGAGAGGGGACTTGGTTAGCACTTATTTGCCTTAGTTCTGTCTTAAGACTTAAATCACTGTACTTAAAGGCACAGGCGCATCGTGTTATGATGTGAAAACACTATATTCACAAGAATATGAGTTGTCACTAAATATTACAGAGTACCTAGTACTATTGTTGTGTTTGGTTATAGGCCTTCTACAGTATGATCGTAATGCAGGCCTTGGCCATGACAATACACTATGGCCTTGGCCATTACAATACACTGTGATCCAGTCTGACTGTTAATGATCTGTTTGGTGTAGTATTGTAGCTGTTGCCTTGTCAGTGTGGTGTTGTGTTTGGTGTAGTACTGTAGCTGTTGCCTTGTCAGAGTGGTGTTGTGTTTGGTGTAGTGCTGTTGCCTTGTCAGAGTGGTGTTGTGTTTGGTGTAGTACCGGAGCTGTTGCCTTGTCAGAGTGGTGTTGTGTTTGGTGTAGTACTGTAGCTGTTGCCTTGTCAGAGTGGTGTTGTGTTTGGTGTAGTACTGTAGCTGTTGCCTTGTCAGAGTGGTGTTGTGTTTGGTGTAGTGCTGTTGTCTTGTCAGAGTGGTGTTGTGTTTGGTGTAGTACTGTAGCTGTTGTCTTGTCAGAGTGGTGTTGTGTTTGGTGTAGTGCTGTTGTCTTGTCAGAGTGGTGTTGTGTTTGGTGTAGTACTGTAGCTGTTGTCTTGTCAGAGTGGTGTTGTGTTTGGTGTAGTGCTGTTGTCTTGTCAGAGTGGTGTTGTGTTTGGTGTAGTGCTGTTGTCTTGTCAGAGTGGTGGTGTTTGGTGTACTACTGTAGCTGTTGTCTTGTCAGAGACGAGGTTAAATTTAGTTCCTCAGTTAGTTGGTTAACCGATAGTTGTACTCCGACGTCCTTGTGTAGGTGGAGGGTGTCTGGAAGGGAATTTGGGAATATGTGGGTTGTCTGAGAATTTATAGCACGGCTTTTGATGATCCTTGGTTGGGGTCTGAGCAGATTATTTGTTGCAAATGTAATAAAATGGTGGTCAATTAAGTCACGATTATGAGGAAAACATTAAGATCACAACATCTATTCACGGGACAAAACTAGATCCAGAGTTTGACTGTGGCAGTGAGTAAGTCTCGACATGTTGGACAAAATTTGAGTTGATGATGGCTCCGACGCTCTTTTGGAGTGGGCTTTGGACTTACAAATTGTGAATCATTATGACATCCAGTGGAACAGCCACTTAACATTTTCTGCCCTGACAACAATTCAAGGGAATTCAGGGAACTCAGTTAGTGACGCTGCATGCGGCCCAGGAGGCCTGTAAACAGGAGCTTTCTGTGTGTCTTTTGGCTCCTGTCTGTCCTCTCCAGGTCAGACGTGGTTGTGCAGCGTGTAATTCTCATGTTGGACAAACTTTAACTGAGTCTGCATCACGTCAAGACCATGTGGCACATGGAGATCAAGCACTTTTGTCCCAGGACGCCTGTCATCCTGGTGGGTTGTCAGCTGGACCTGCGTTACGCTGATCTGGAGGCCGTCAACAGGGCCAGGAGGCCATTAGCCAGGTATAGAATCAGCATTATGTCACCATGTGACTGTCAACAGGGCCAGGAGGCCACTAGCCAGGTATAGAATCAGCATCATGTGACTGTCAACAGGGCCAGGAGACCACTAGCCAGGTATAGAATAAGCATTATGTCACCATGTGGCCGTCAACAGGGCCAGGAGGCCACTAGCCAGGTATAGAATCAGCATCATGTGACTGTCAACAGGGCCAGGAGACCATTAGCCAGGTATAGAATCAGCATTATGTCACCATGTGGCCGTCAACAGGGCCAGGAGGCCACTAGCCAGGTATAGAATCAGCATGATGTCACCATGTGACTGTCAACAGGGCCAGGAGGCCACTAGCCAGGTATAGAATCATGATGTCACCATGTGGCCGTCAACAGGGCCAGGAGGCCACTAGCCAGGTATAGAATCAGCATTATGTCACCATGTGGCTGTCAACAGGGCCAGGAGGCCACTAGCCAGGTATAGAATCAGCATTATGTCACCATGTGGCCGTCAACAGGGCCAGGAGGCCACTAGCCAGGTATAGAATCAGCATGATGTGGCTGTCAACAGGGCCAGGAGGCCACTAGTCAGGTATAGAATCAGCATTATGTCACCATGTGACCGTCAACAGGGCCAGGAGACCACTAGACAGGTATAGAATCAGCATGATGTCACCATGTGGCCGTCAACAGGGCCAGGAGGCCACTAGCCAGGTATAGAATCAGCATGATGTCACCATGTGACCGTCAACAGACCCAGAGGCCATTAGCCAGGTATAGAATCAGCATTATGTCACCATGTGACTGTAAACAGGCCAGAGCCACTGTGGGTATAGAATCAACATTATGTCACCATGTGGCCGCCAACAGAGGCCAGGCCACAGCTAATGGTAGAATCAGAATCATTATAGCCTGTGTGACCGTCATACAGGGCTAGGAGGCCACTAGCCAGGTATAGAATCAGCATTATGCTCACCATGTGGCCGTCAACAGGGCCAGGAGGCCACTAGCCAGGTATAGAATCAGCATGATGTGACTGTCAACAGGGCCAGGGAGACCACTAGCCAGGTATAGAATCAGCATTATGTCACCATGTGGTGACCGTCAACAGGGCCAGGGAGGCCACTAGCCAGGTATACAGAATCCCAGCATTATGTCACCATGTGGACTGTCAACAGGGCCAGGAGACCACTAGCCAGGTATAGAATCAGCATGATGTCACCATGTGACTCCACGACCCAGAGACCACTAGCCAGGTATAGAATCAGCATCATGTGACCTGTCAACAGGGCCAGGAGGCCACTAGCCAGAGTATAGAATCAGCATCATGTGACTGTCAACAGGGCCAGGAGGCCACTAGCCAGGTATAGAATCAGCATTATGTCACCATGTGGCCGTCAACAGGGCCAGGAGGCCATTAGCCAGGTATAGAATCAGCATTATGTCACCATGTGACTGTCAACAGGGCCAGGAGGCCCCAGCTGTAGAATCAGCATTATGTCACCATGTGGCCATCCAATAGGGCCAGGAGGCCACTAGCCAGGTATAGAATCAGCATTATGTCACCATGTGACTGTCAACAGGGCCAGGAGGCCACTAGCCAGGTATAGAATCAGCATCATGTAGGCGTCAACAGGGCCAGGAACCACTAGCCAGGTATAGAATCAGCATGATGTCACCATGTGGCGTCAACAGGGCCAGGAGACCACTAGCCAGGTATAGAATCAGCATGATGTCACCATGTGACTAAGCCAACAGGGCCAGGAGGCCACTAGCCAGGTATAGAATCAGCATGATGTGACTGTCAACAGGGCCAGGAGACCACTAGCCAGGTATAGAACTGTGTATGATGTCACCATGTGGCCGTCAACAGGGCCAGAGGCCACTAGCCAGGTATAGAATCAGCATTATGTCACCACATGGCCCGTCAACAGGGCCAGGAGACCACTAGCCAGGTATAGAGTCAGCATGATGTCACCATGTGACTGTCAACAGGGCCAGGAGGCCACTAGCCAGGTAAAATCAGCATGATGTCACCATGTGACTGTCAACAGGCCAGGAGACCACTAGCCAGGTATAGAATCAGCATGATGTCACCATGTGGCTGTCCACAGGGCCAGGGAGGCCACTAGCCAGGCATAGAATCAGCATTATGTCACCATGTGGCTGGTCAACAGGGCCAGGAGGCCACTAGGCAGGTATAGAATCAACATTATGTCACCATGTGGCTGTCAACAGCCAGGAGGCCACTAGCCAGGTATAGAATCAGCATTATGTCACCATGTGGCCGTCAACAGGGCCAGGAGGCCACTAGCCAGGTATAGAATCAGCATTATGTCACCATGTGTCCGTCAACAGGGCCAGGAGGCCACTAGCCAGGTATAGAATCAGCATGATGTCACCATGTGGCCATCAACAGGCCAGGAGGCCACTAGCCAGGTATAGAATCAGCATTATGTCACCATGTGACTGTCAACAGGGCCAGGAGACCACTAGCCAGGTATAGAATCAGCATTATGTCACCATGTGGCCGTCAACAGGGCCAGGAGGCCACTAGCCAGGCATAGAATCAGCATTCTGTCACCATGTGGCCGTCAGCAGGGCCAGGAGGCCACTAGCCAGGTATAGAATCAGCATGATGTCACCATGTGGCCGTCAACAGGGCCAGGAGGCCACTAGCCAGGTATAGAATCAGCATTATGTCACCATGTGGCCGTCAGCAGGCCAGGAGACCACCAGCCAGGTACTATTTGTAATCAGCATTATGTGACTGTCAACATGGCCAGGAGACCACTAGCCAGGTATAGAATCAGCATTATGTCACCATGTGACTGTCAACAGGGCCAGGAGACCACTAGCCAGGTATAGAATCAGCATTATGTCACCATGTGACTGTCAACAGGGCCAGGAGGCCACTAGCCAGGTATAGAATCAGCATTATGTCACCATGTGACTGTCAACAGGGCCAGGAGGCCACTAGCCAGGTATAGAATCAGCATCATGTGACTGTCAACAGGGCCAGGAGACCACTAGCCAGGTATAGAATCAGCATTATGTCACCATGTGACTGTCAACAGGGCCAGGAGGCCACTAGCCAGGTATAGAATCAGCATTATGTCACCATGTGACTGTCAACAGGGCCAGGAGACCACTAGCCAGGTATAGAATCAGCATTATGTCACCATGTGACTGTCAACAGGGCCAGGAGACCACTAGCCAGGTATAGAATCAGCATTATGTCACCATGTGACTGTCAACAGGGCCAGGAGGCCACTAGCCAGGTATAGAATCAGCATTATGTCACCATGTGACTGTCAACAGGGCCAGGAGGCCACTAGCCAGGTATAGAATCAGCATTATGTCACCATGTGACCGTCAACAGGGCCAGGAGGCCACTAGCCAGGTATCGAATCAGCATTATGTCACCATGTGACTGTAAACAGGGCCAGGAGGCCACTAGCCAGGTATAGAATCAGCATTATGTCACCATGTGACTGTCAACAGGGCCAGGAGGCCACTAGCCAGGTATAGAATCAGCATGATGTCACCATGTGACCGTCAACAGGGCCAGGAGGCCACTAGCCAGGTATAGAATCAGCATTATGTCACCATGTGACTGTCAACAGGGCCAGGAGGCCACTAGCCAGGTATAGAATCAGCATTATGTCACCATGTGGCCGTCAACAGGGCCAGGAGGCCACTAGCCAGGTATAGAATCAGCATATGTCACCATGTGACTGTCAACAGGGCCAGGAGACCACTAGCCAGGTATAGAATCAGCATGATGTCACCATGTGACTGTCAACAGGGCCAGGAGGCCACTAGCCAGGTATAGAATCAGCATTATGTCACCATGTGGCCGTCAACAGGGCCAGGAGACCACTAGCCAGGTATAGAATCAGCATTATGTCACCATGTGGCCGTCAACAGGGCCAGGAGACCACTAGCCAGGTATAGAATCAGCATTATGTCACCATGTGGCCGTCAACAGGGCCAGGAGGCCACTAGCCAGGTATAGAATCAGCTATGTCCATGTGACTGTCAACAGGGCCAGGAGACCACTAGCCAGGTATAGAATCAGCATTATGTCACCATGTGACTGTCAACAGGGCCAGGAGACCACTAGCCAGGTATAGAATCAGCATGATGTCACCATGTGACTGTCAACAGGGCCAGGAGACCACTAGCCAGGTATAGAATCAGCATCATGTGACTGTCAACAGGGCCAGGAGACCACTAGCCAGGTATAGAATCAGCATTATGTCACCATGTGGCCGTCAACAGGGCCAGGAGGCCACTAGCCAGGTATAGAATCAGCATCATGTGACTGTCAACAGGGCCAGGAGGCCACTAGCCAGGTATAGAATCAGCATCATGTGACTGTCAACAGGGCCAGGAGGCCACTAGCCAGGTATAGAATCAGCATTATGTCACCATGTGGCCGTCAACAGGGCCAGGAGGCCACTAGCCAGGTATAGAATCAGCATGATGTCACCATGTGGCCGTCAACAGGGCCAGGAGACCACTAGCCAGGTATAGAATCAGCATTATGTCACCATGTGACTGTCAACAGGGCCAGGAGACCACTAGCCAGGTATAGAATCAGCATTATGTCACCATGTGGCCGTCAACAGGGCCAGGAGGCCACTAGCCAGGTATAGAATCAGCATTATGTCACCATGTGGCCGTCAACAGGGCCAGGAGGCCACTAGCCAGGTATAGAATCAGCATG
>NW_027013127.1:0-17114 GCF_036934945.1 Oncorhynchus masou masou
GAGCCAGTCTCTGGCCTGTGTAGTACTGTCATAGCTGAGCCAGTCTCTGGTCTGTGTAGTACTGTCATAGCTGAGCCAGTCTCTGGTCTGTGTAGTACTGTCATAGCTGAGCCAGTCTCTGGTCTGTGTAGTACTGTCATAGCTGAGCCAGTCTCTGGTCTGTGTAGTACTGTCATAGCTGAGCCAGTCTCTGTTCTGTGTAGTACTGTCATAGCTGAGCCAGTCTCTGGTCTGTGTAGTACTGTCATAGCTGAGCCAGTCTCCGGTCTGTGTAGTACTGTCATAGCTGAGCCAGTCTCTGGTCTGTGTAGTACTGTCATAAGCTGAGCCAGTCTCTGGTCGGTGTGGTACTGTCATAGCTGAGCCAGTCTCTGGTCTGTGTAGTACTGTCATAGCTTGGAGCCAGTCTCTGGTCGTGTAGTACTGTCATAGCTGAGCCAGTCTCTGGTCTGTGTAGTACTGTCATAGCTGAGCCAGTCTCTGGTCTGTGTAGTACTGTCATAGCTGAGCCAGTCTCTGGTCTGTGTAGTACTGTCATAGCTGAGCCAGTCTCTGGTCTGTGTAGTACTGTCATAGCTGAGAGCCAGTCTCTGGTCTGTGTAGTACTGTAATAGCTGAGCCAGTCTCTGGTCTGTGTAGTACTGTCATAGCTGAGCCAGTCTCTGGTCTGTGTAGTACTGTCAGTGGTCTGTGTAGTACTGCCATAGCTGAGCCAGTCTCTGGTCTGTGTAGTACTGTCAAAGCTGAGCCAGTCTCTGGTCTGTGTAGTACTGTCAAAGCTGAGCCAGTCTCTGGTCTGTGTAGTACTGTCATAGCTGAGCCAGTCTCTGGTCTGTGTAGTACTGTCAAAGCTGTAGTACTGTCATAGCTGAGCCAGTCTCTGGTCTGTGTAGTACTGTCATAGCTGAGCCAGTCTCTGATTGGTGTAGTACTGTCATAGCTGAGCCAGTCTCTGGCCTGTGTAGTACTGTCCTAGCTGAGCCAGTCTCTGGTCTGTGTAGTCCTGTCATAACTGAGCCAGTCTCTGGTCTGTGTAGAACTGTCATAGCTGAGCCAGTCTCTGGTCTGTGTAGTACTGTCATAGCTGAGCCAGTCTCTGGCCTGTGTAGTACTGTCATAGCTGAGCCCAGTCTCTGGCCTGTGTAGTACTGTCATAGCTGAGCCAGTCTCTGGTCTGTGTAGTACTGTCATAGCTGAGCCAGTCTCTGGCCTGTGTAGTACTGTCATAGCTGAGCCAGTCTCTGGTCTGTGTAGTACTGTCATAGCTGAGCCAGTCTCTGGTCTGTGTAGTACTGTCATAGCTGAGCCAGTCTCTGGTCTGTGTAGTACTGTCATAGCTGAGCCAGTCTCTGTTCTGTGTAGTACTGTCATAGCTGAGCCAGTCTCTGGTCTGTGTAGTACTGTCACAGCTGAGCCAGTCTCATAGTACTGTCATAGCTGAGCCAGTCTCTGGCCTGTGTAGTACTGTCATAGCTGAGCCAGTCTCTGGTCTGTGTAGTACTGTCATAGCTGAGCCAGTTTCTGGTCTGTGTAGTACTGTCATAGCTTGAGCCAGTCTCTGATCGGTGTAGTACTGTCATAGCTGAGCCAGTCTCTGGTCTGTGTAGTACTGTCATAGCTGAGCTCTGGTCTGTGTAGTACTGTCAGTGAGCCAGTCCGGTCTGTGTACTGTCATAGCTGAGCCAGTCTCTGGTCTGTGTAGTACTGTCATAGCTGAGCCAGTCTCTGGTCTGTGTAGTACTGTCATAGCTGAGCCAGTCTGGTCTGTGTAGTACTGTCATAGCTGAGCCAGTCTCTGATCGGTGTAGTACTGTCAGCTGAGCCAGTCTCTGGTCTGTGTAGTACTGTCATAGCTGAGCCAGTCTCTGGTCTGTGTAGTACTGTCATAGCTGAGCCAGTCTCTGGTCTGTGTAGTACTGTCATAGCTGAGCCAGTCTCTGGTCTGTGTAGTACTGTCATAGCTGAGCCAGGGGCCCTGGTCTGTGTAGTACTGTCATAGCTGAGCCAGTCTCTGGTCTGTGTAGTACTGTCATAGCTGAGCCAGTCTCTGGTCTGTGTAGTACTGTCATAGCTGAGCCAGTCTCTGGTCTGTATAGTACTGTCATAGCTGAGCCAGTCTCTGGTCTGTGTAGTACTGTCATAGCTGAGCCAGTCTCTGGTCTGTGTAGTACTGTCATAGCTGAGCCAGTCTCTGGTCTGTGTAGTACTGTCATAGCTGAGCCAGTCTCTGGTCTGTGTAGTACTGTCATAGCTGAGCCAGTCTCTGGTCTGTGTAGTACTGTCATAGCTGAGCCAGTCTCTGGTCTGTGTAGTACTGTCATAGCTGAGCCAGTCTCTGGTCTGTGTAGTACTGTCATAGCTGAGCCAGTCTCTGGTCTGTGTAGTACTGTCATAGCTGAGCCAGTCTCTGGTCTGTGTAGTACTCTCTGGTCTGTGTAGTACATAACTGAGCCAGTCTCTGGTCTGTGTAGTACTGTCATAACTGAGCCAGTCTCTGGTCTGTGTAGTACTGTCATAACTGAGCCAGTCTCTGGTCTGTGTAGTACTGTCATAACTGAGCCAGTCTCTGGTCTGTGTAGTACTGTCATAGCTGAGCCAGTCTCTGGTCTGTGTAGTACTGTCATAGCTGAGCCAGTCTCTGGTCTGTGTAGTCCTGTCATCAGCTGAGCCAGTCTCTGGTCTGTGTAGTCCTGTCATAGCTGAGCCAGTCTCTGGCCTGTGTAGTACTGTCATAGCTGAGCCAGTCTCTGGCCAGTGGTACTTCTCAGAACCTCTTCAGGAAACGGTTTCACTGAACCAATGCCAAACATGCCATCTCTCCAGTTGCTACCTACACACACACACACACACACAGGATTTGGCCCAGAGAGTGCAGGAAAGTTGCAAAATAACATATTAGAAACTACTAGAAATAGGAAAATGTTGCCTTAAGTATGTGTGCTTGATACTCCATGAGTTGCATCTTGTTGGGACAGAAATACATCTCAGCCACTGGTGGTATTACTTATTACCTGGTGTTGCTGCTATCTGTAACTTTCATAAGAAAAACAATGAATAAAGCGACATTCGTTAAAATGCTGTGCACACGGATTTAAATCATTTAACAGCTGAGTTAATTAGGGGGTGTGGGTGGTAGTGTAGCGTGTGTGGAGGGGGTAGGGGTTGGGAACGAGATTGTGTGTGTGTTTGGATGTCCTCAGGCAATCATTTTGGGGTGTGTCAGACGAGCTGTGGAGGAGAAAGGTAATACGTAGGGCCTGAACACAACTTGCTAAAGTTAGGCAAATGGGTGGGAGGCTTAGCTCTCACAGGTGGTCTCACACACCTATCATACACACTGAGAACCCTTTGGACCAGTTGAGGGCACTCCACAATATAGTGGTGGTTAGATTTGTCTCTCTGCCCTGCTCTAGCAGGAATTTCTGCACCCTCACCTGCAGATGGTTCCGGGGTTCTCTCCGATGATAACGGTGGTGTGTCGGGTGGGATGGTGGATGCTCTTGGAGGTGTGTGATCTGGTGGTAAACATCACCGCTGCATGTCTGTCTGTCTGTGGTGCTGGGCCATAATTATGGTTCTGTGGTGCTGGGCCATAATTATGGTTCTGTAGGGCCATAATTATGGTTCTGTGGGCTGGGCATAATTATGGTTCTGTGGGCCATAATTATGGTTCTGTGGTGCTGGGCCATAATTATGGTTCTGTAATTATGGTTCTGTGGTGCTGGGCCATAATTATGGTTCTGTGGTGCCATAATTATGGTTCTGTGGTGCTGGGGCATAATTATGGTTCTGTGGGCTGGGGCCATAATTATGGTTCTGTGGTGCTGGGCCATAATTATGGTTCTGTGTCGCTGGGCCATAATTATGGTTCTGTGGGCTGGGGCCATAATTATGGTTCTGTGGGGCTGGGCCATAATTATGGTTCTGTGGTGCTGGGCCATAATTATGGTTCTGTGGGGCTGCAATAGAACTCTTTTGGCTGGAGGAGGTGAAAGTCGTTATGTTTGTCTGGATCTTCTGCTCTGATCTACTGGTCAGTTTCTGGCCCAGTCTCCCTCCTTCCTTTAAATATTTTCTTAACTCTATTTTCTTAAAAATGCATTGTTGGTTAAGGGCTTGTGAGTAAGCATTTCACAGCGCATTTGGCGCATGTGAAAAATACAATTTGATTGGATTTGATTTGATGTCAATATCATCAGACTCATCCGAATCAAACACCACCTGGTGCCTTCTGTGAACTGCAGTTTTAGTGTTAGAGCGTCTGCCTCCTTCAGAGGGGGGGTGAATCTTCGTCACTGTCTTCCTCCACCCTTCTCTTCCTCCTTATTCCTTGTTTTAGATTCGGTCTTTCTCTCTCTATGTCATCACTTTCTTCTGACAGTGCAACAGGACTATGGTCTCGCCCCCCTCCCTCCATCACCAAGCTACAGAACAGTGTTGGTAATTCATAAAGCATTTGGGATGCAGTCATCTACACAATCATATTGTGTTGCTCAGTTAAGCAGAGCTATGGGAGTGGGACTGACATGGTGGAGACCAGGCAGAGATTAATATCAGGGCAGCCGTTGAACTCTTTAACAATCTTCAGCCTCTTTAGCTGTGCTTGGTAATGCAAAGATGCTTGTAACAATAAATCATCCATACATATATGTTTTGAGTCATGATGTCATGAATATAAAACAAAGGATACATTGTAGCTTTTAGAGCAGGGACGTTATGTGAGGGCCTTAATGAGTGCGACCACCTACAGTGATGATAATCTTATGATTTTTGCCAACCAGATGACTCTTCCGTAGTATGTGTAAGTGTGTGTTTGTTACTGCACCCTGGTGTATTGTGTATGGCTGTTAAAGTCTGAACGCCCCCAGTACATACACAGCCTTATAAAAGGACAATTGTGTTGGGTCTTAGCTGGGAAATGTCACAGTAGATAGAGGCCAAACTACTAGGTACTGCAGAACAGATAGCCTTCAGTGTGGTCTGGTCCTCCCATTATAGAGGGATAATTATGCCCATCTGTTGGACACTGTGAGAGAGAGAGAGAGAGAGAGAGAGAGAGAGAGAGAGAGCTGGTGAAGGAGAGACAGGAAGACCCATGTCTGAGGTATCCTCTCTTTCACGTGGGAATGGAGGGATGAGAAGGCCGCCTGGGAAAGGAGAGGGAGTGACGGATGAGAAAGACAAGTGACCCTGTCATGGGTCCCTGAGAAAGGCATTTACTCACGCTCTCTCTCGTCCTCTCCTCCTCTTCCTCTGTGTATGTGCAGGCCGTCATTACTCCCACCTCCACTCGGCCCTTCTGCTGAGAGGAATACACACATGCACACACTGTCATGTACCTGCACTAGCCTATACGATACACCCTGAAGAGAGATCATACCATGGAAATAGACTGAACAGAACGGAATGGGCGACCCCGTTAAGGTCAATTATGCCATAATGGGTAAACGGTGGCCATTTTGAATGTCCCCATAACACTATTTTCTATGGGTCACACACCAGCACAGCGTTCACTGTTGTTAACACTTACATTGAGTATACAGAGATAGAATAAGGTTATATTGCTATGTCATTCTATGTAAGTACATAGCATATTAGTATGGATATTGCAGCATACAGTACCTGGCAATAGACTGCAGGTCATTGGCAGGGTTTCAGGTTGGGTCAAACAGCATCATAACATTGGCCCCACAATGTTCAGGCCCAGACCCCCTGCCATGGGGGAGAAACAGACAGGGGAACCTACAGTCAGTGGTCCATTCATTTCAAACATATACAGGATGCATCCCAAATGGCACCCTATTCCCTATATAGTGTAATACTTTTGACCAGGGCCATGCACTATGTAGGGAATAGGGTGCTATTTGGGATGCAGTCATCTACACAATCATATTGCGTTGCTCAGTTAAGCAGAGCTATGGGAGTGGGACTGACATGGTAGAGACCAGGCAGAGATTAATATCAGGGCAGCCGTTGAACTCTTTAACAATCTTCAGCCTCTCTCTGGACTTGTTACTCCCGTCCAGTCTTCTGTGCTCCAGCCCCGACACCATACAGGACTCCAGCCCCTACAGCCATATAGGACTCCAACCCCTACACCATTTCAGGACTCCAGCCCCTACTGCCATACAGGACTCCAGCCCTCAGCCATACAGGACTCCAACCCCTACACCATTTCAGGACTCCAGCCCCTACACCATACAGGACTCCAGCCCCTACACCATACAGGACTCCAGCCCCTACGGCCATACAGGACTCCAGCCCCTACACCATACAGGACTCCAGCCCCTACACCATATAGGACTCCAGCCCCTCGGCCATATAGGACTCCAGCCCCTACACCATATAGGACTCCAGCCCCTACACCATACAGGACTCCAGCCACTCGGCCATACAGGACTCCAGCCCCTACACCATACAGGACTCCAGCCCCTTCACCATACAGGACTCCAGCCCCTACACCATACAGGACTCCAGCCCCTCGGCCATACAGGACTCCAGCCCCTACACCATACAGGACTCCAGCCCCTACACCATACAGGACTCCAGCCCCTACACCATACAGGACTCCAGCCCCTCGGCCATACAGGACTCCAGCCCTACACCATACAGGACTCCAGCCCCTACGCCATACAGGACTCCAGCCCCTACACCATACAGGACTCCAGCCCCTACACCATACAGGACTCCAGCCCCTCAGCCATACAGGACTCCAGCCCCTCAGCCATACAGGACTCCAGCCCCTACACCATACAGGACTCCAGCCCCTACAGCCATACAGGACTCCAGCCCCTACAGCCATACAGGACTCCAGCCCCTACACCATACAGGACTCCAGCCCCTACGGCCATACAGGACTCCAGCCCTCGGCCACAGGACTCCAGCCCCTACACCATACAGGACTCCAGCCCCTACACCATACAGGACTCCAGCCCCTCGGCCATACAGGACTCCAGCCCCTACACCATACAGGACTCCAGCCCCTACAGCCATACAGGACTCCAGCCCCTACACCATACAGGACTCCAGCCCCTCGGCCATATAGGACTCCAGCCCCTACACCATACAGGACTCCAGCCCCTACACCATACAGGACTCCAGCCCCTCGGCCATACAGGACTCCAGCCCCTCGGCCATACAGGACTCCAGCCCCTACACCATATAGGACTCCAGCCCCTACACCATACAGGACTCCAGCCCCTCGGCCATATAGGACTCCAGCCCCTACACCATACAGGACTCCAGCCCCTCGGCCATACAGGACTCCAGCCCCTACACCATACAGGACTCCAGCCCCTACGCCATACAGGACTCCAGCCCCTACGCCATATAGGACTCCAGCCCCTACACCATACAGGACTCCAGCCCTACACCATACAGGACTCCACCCTACACCATACAGGACTCCAGCCCCTACGGCCATACAGGACTCCAGCCCCTACACCATACAGGACTCCAGCCCCTCGGCCATACAGGACTCCAGCCCCTCGGCCATACAGGACTCCAGCCCCTACACCATACAGGACTCCAGCCCCTACACCATACAGGACTCCAGCCCCTACACCATATAGGACTCCAGCCCCTACACCATACAGGACTCCAGCTACACCATACAGGACTCCAGCCCTACACCATATGGACTCCAGCCCCTACACCATACAGGACTCCAGCCCTCGGCCATACAGGACTCCAGCCCCTACACCATACAGGACTCCAGCCCCTACACCATACAGGACTCCAGCCCCTCGGCCATACAGGACTCCAGCCCCTCGGCCATACAGGACTCCAGCCCCTACACCATACAGGACTCCAGCCCCTCGGCCATACAGGACTCCAGCCCCTACACCATACAGGACTCCAGCCCCTACACCATACAGGACTCCAGCCCCTACACCATACAGGACTCCAGCCCCTACAGCCATACAGGACTCCAGCCCCTCGGCCATACAGGACTCCAGCCCCTCGGCCATACAGGACTCCAGCCCCTACACCATACAGGACTCCAGCCCCTACACCATACAGGACTCCAGCCCCTACACCATACAGGACTCCACACCTACAGGACTCCAGCCCCTACACCATACAGGACTCCAGCCCCTACACCATACAGGACTCCAGCCCCTACAGCCATACAGGACTCCAGCCCCTACACCATACAGGACTCCAGCCCCTACACCATATAGGACTCCAGCCCCTACACCATACAGGACTCCAGCCCCTACGCCATACAGGACTCCAGCCCCTACACCATACAGGACTCCAGCCCCTCGGCCATATAGGACTCCAGCCCCTACACCATACAGGACTCCAGCCCCTCGGCCATATAGGACTCCAGCCCCTACACCATACAGGACTCCAGCCCTCGGCCATATAGGACTCCAGCCCCTACACCATACAGGACTCCAGCCCCTCGGCCATATAGGACTCCAGCCCCTACACCATACAGGACTCCAGCCCCTACAGCCATACAGGACTCCAGCCCCTACACCATACAGGACTCCAGCCCCTACACCATACAGGACTCCAGCCCCTACACCATATAGGACTCCAGCCCCTACAGCCATACAGGACTCCAGCCCCTCGGCCATACAGGACTCCAGCCCCTACGGCCATACAGGACTCCAGCCCCTACACCATACAGGACTCCAGCCCCTACACCATACAGGACTCCAGCCCCTACACCATACAGGACTCCAGCCCCTACACCATACAGGACTCCAGCCCCTCGGCCATATAGGACTCCAGCCCCTACACCATACAGGACTCCAGCCCCTCTGCCATATAGGACTCCAGCCCCTACACCATACAGGACTCCAGCCCCTACACCATACAGGACTCCAGCCCCTCGGCCATATAGGACTCCAGCCCCTACACCATACAGGACTCCAGCCCCTACACCATACAGGACTCCAGCCCCTACACCATACAGGACTCCAGCCCCTACACCATACAGGACTCCAGCCCCTACACCATACAGGACTCCAGCCCCTACAGCCATACAGGACTCCAGCCCCTACACCATACAGGACTCCAGCCCCTACACCATACAGGACTCCAGCCCCTACACCATACAGGACTCCAGCCCCTACACCATACAGGACTCCAGCCCCTACACCATACAGGACTCCAGCCCCTACACCATACAGGACTCCAGCCCCTACACCATACAGGACTCCAGCCCCTCGGCCATATAGGACTCCAGCCCCTACACCATACAGGACTCCAGCCCTCGGCCATACAGGACTCCAGCCCCTACACCATACAGGACTCCAGCCCCTACACCATACAGGACTCCAGCCCCTACACCATACAGGACTCCAGCCCCTACACCATACAGGACTCCAGCCCCTACACCATACAGGACTCCAGCCCCTACACCATACAGGACTCCAGCCCCTACACCATACAGGACTCCAGCCCCTACACCATACAGGACTCCAGCCCCTACACCATACAGGACTCCAGCCCCTACACCATACAGGACTCCAGCCCCTACACCATACAGGACTCCAGCCCCTACACCATACAGGACTCCAGCCCCTACACCATACAGGACTCCAGCCCCTACACCATACAGGACTCCAGCCCCTATACCATACAGGACTCCAGGACTTTGTGCTGGGGACAATAAAAGGCCACTAAAATGTGCAGTTTTGTCACACAACACAATGACACAGATGTCTCAGGTTTTGAAGGAGCATGATAATTGGCATGCTGACTGCAGGAATGTCCACCAGAGCTGTTGCTAGAGAATTAAATGTTCAACGTCGGGTTGTCATTTTAGATAATTTGGTAGTACGTCTAGCCGGTATCACATCCGCAGACCACGTGCAACCACACCAGCCCAGGACCTCCACATCCAGTGTTCTACACCTGGAGGATCGTCTGAGACCAGCCACCCTGACAGCTGATGAAACTGATGAGGATTTTTGTCTGTAACCACGCCCTTTGCGGGGAAAACCTCATTCTGATTGGCTGGGCCTGGCTCCCCAGTGGGTGGGCCTATGCCCTCCCATGGCTGCTCCCCTGCCCAATTCATTAGGTCCTAATGAATTTACATGAATTGGCTGATTTCCTTATATGAACTGTAACTCAGTAAAAAAAAATACATATGTTTCATGTTGCGTTTATATTTTTGTTCAGTATACATAAAAAAGGAAATAAAAGTGAGAACTTTGCCTTGGTAACCAAAAATACAGTCCATTTTCCTCCCAGCAGTTACTCAATAACACCACCACAGTGATATGTGTCCAGGCCAGCCGTCATGTTTTATCGTAAAAGAGGCCAGGGAACTTCCTTGCGCGGTTCAGCAAGAGAACAAGTGTGTGTGAGATCTAGGGCAGTATGTAAACCGTTTGACATCAGTGTTTGGACTTTCTTTATGGGAACATCTGCGGCGGCTGCCCTATTAATTCCCAGTGTTGAGAAAACAGGAACAAAAAGTTACATTTTGGTATGGCAGTGTACCATGGCGGACAGGCCTGGCCTAATTTAGGGTGCTGCACTGCGCTGCTTCTTGTAGAGAAAGTGAAGTAGCCTATAGAGGATACTAGACACTGTTACACAGTGTCTACATGGCTGATCTGCATAGCAACAGATTAGACTACACTACAATATGTTGAATTGAACTAAATTCAATGTAATGGAATGGATAGCAATACATTTTCAAGGTACAATGCAGGCGTTTTTATCTCAACATCAAATAATTGTCATTGTTTTCAATTAAAATGGACAAAAATAAGCAAAAATAGCTTTTTCGCTAAATGCAATTTCTCCAGCAAGAATTTTGCTAGGAAGGTCTGCTCTGAGAGGTGGGCCTAATTGGAGGAGCCTAATGGGAAACTAGCTGTTATTGGCAGAGAGGTGGGAATATATATATTTTTTTGTTTGTTATTGGTCTATTAACTTGTCACCAACTGGTGTCACCACCCAGCCAAACAAGCTGAAATTGCAGGTGATCTTTCCAAATAGCTCTAACACTAATAGCGCATTCTCATAATTTTCACAATTTCATAGTATTATACCAACCTCAGTGTGAAAATATATCAAACTGA
The DNA here is from genome assembly GCF_036934945.1 of Oncorhynchus masou masou. Lineage (NCBI taxonomy): Eukaryota > Metazoa > Chordata > Actinopteri > Salmoniformes > Salmonidae > Oncorhynchus > Oncorhynchus masou. Next base: position 11,055 of record NW_027013127.1, read on the forward strand.
GCATACAAAACATCAGGAACAATATTGAGTTGCAGCCCCTTTTGTGGGGTGGCAGGTAACCAAAAGGTTAACCTAGTGGTTAGAGTGTTGGGCCAGTAACTAAAAGGTTGCTGGATCAAATCCCCAACCTGACAAGGTAAAAAAATCTGTAGTTCTGCCTCTGAACAAGGCAGTTAACCCATTGTTCCATGGTAAGCAGTCATTGTAAATAAGAATTTGTTCTTAACTGACTTGCCAAGTTAAATAAAGGTAAAACAAATTTTGCAATCAGAACAGCCTCGGCTCTATTCGATGTCGAAAGCATTCCACAGGGATACAGGCCCATGATACAGGCCAATGCTTCCCACACAGGAAAATGTTGTGTGTGAAAAACCCTGCAGCATTGCAGTTCTTGACGCACTCAAACTGGTGCGTTCCAAAGGCACTTGTATTTTAGAACGTCACGTGTGCTCCATCTCTGATCACCAGGCTGCTCGTTATGCACACACCTGTCCCCATCGTTATGCACACCTGCACGTCATCAGACTCACCTGGACTCCATCACTTCCCTGATTACCTTCCCTGTATATGTCGCTCCCTTTGGGCCCTTCCCCAGGCATTATTATTTCTGTGCGTTGTTCGTGTTTCTTATTTTGTATTATGTTGTGTTTATTTATTGAAACACTCACTCCCTGAACTTCCCGACTCTCAGCGCACATCGTTACAGAATAACGAAGGGAAGCATCAGGGAGTGTTTTTATTTTATTTTATTTTATTCCGTGGGAATGACATCGGGTCCGGGAGCCGCTACAGCCTCTCATGCCTCAGTCAGATCGTCAGGCTCCCCTGCCTCCGCCGTCTTGTCAGGCTCTCATGCCTCAGTCAGAACGCCAGGCTCCCCTGCCTCCGCCGACTTGTCAGGCTCTCATGCCTCAGCCAGATCGCCAGGCTCCCCTGCCTCCGCCGGCTCGTCAGCCTCTCATGCCTCAGTCAGATCGCCAGGCTCCCCTGCCTCCGCCGTCTTGTCAGCCTCTCATGCCTCAGTCAGAACGCCAGGCTCCCCTGCCTCCGCCGGCTCGTCAGCCTCTCATGCCTCAGTCAGAACGCCAGGCTCCCCTGCCTCCGCCGGCTCTTCAGCCTCTCATGCCTCAGCCAGAACGCCAGGCTCCCCTGCCTCCGCCGGCTCGTCAGCCTCTCATGCCTCAGCCAGAACGCCAGGCTCCCCTGCCTCCGCCGGATCTGTCAGCCTCTCATGCCTCAGCCAGAACGCCAGGCTCCCCTGCCTCCGCCGGCTCTTCAGCCTCTCATGCCTCAGCCAGAACGCCAGGCTCCCCTGCCTCCGCCGGCTCGTCAGCCTCTCATGCCTCAGCCAGAACGCCAGGCTCCCCTGCCTCCGCCGGATCTTCAGCCTCTCATGCCTCAGCCAGAACGCCAGGCTCCCCTGCCTCCGCCGGCTCGTCAGCCTCTCATGCCTCAGCCAGAACGCCAGGCTCCCCTGCCTCCGCCGGATCTTCAGCCTCTTATGCCTCAGCCAGAACGCCAGGCTCCCCTGCCTCCGCCTGCTCGTCAGTCTCTCATGCTTCAGCCGGATCGTCAAGTTTCCCTGCCTCAACCGGTGTGACAGGTGCCCGCGCCTCAGCAGGGGTGACCGGTCCGCTCCTGATCCCCGGGATTGTCCCATTGGTTGGCGTTGTGCGGCTGGAGCCGAACGCTCTAGGTCACCATGCTCCTGCGTCTCAGCTGGATTGACAGGTTTCCTACACCTCAGCAGAGGTGTCCGCTCCTGATCCCCGGGATCGTCATTTTGGTGGGGAGATTGTCACGTCTGCTCCCTCTCCGGCCACTAGGTCACCAGGATGCTCGTTATGGCGCACACCTGTCCCCATCGTTACGCGCACCTGCGTGTCATCAGACTTACCTGGACTCCATCACTTCCCTGATTTCCTTCCCTAAATATGTCACTCCCTTTAGGTCCTTCCCTCGGCATTATTCTTTCTGTTCCTGTGTCATGTCTGTGCATTCTTGTTTCTTATTTTGTTTTATGTTGTTTATTTATTAAAACTCACTCCCTGAACTTTCTTCCCGACTCTCAGCGCACATCTTTACAGAGAAGACAATCCTATCAAAAGAAACGTGAACTTTGCATTGTCAAAGGCGATTACTGTAGGAACATGTGAAACATGTAAACGCAGAAAAAAAAAGAAACGTCCCTTTTTCAGAACCCTGTCTTTCAAAGATAAATCGTAAAAATCCAAATAACACAGATCTTCATTGTAAAGGGTTTAAACACTGTTTCACATGCTTGTTCAATGAACCATGAACAATTAATGAACATGCACCTGTGGAACGGTCGTTAGCGTCCCACCTGGCCAAAAGCCACAGGATCGGTACATCCGAACATCAGGTACAGGTACAGGACGGCAAACAAAATGCAGATCGCCAAATTCAAATAAATTACTATAAAAATCTAACTTTCATTAAATCACACATGCAAATTAAAGCTACACTTGTTGTGAATCCAGCCAACATGTCAGATTTCAAAAGGGCTTTTTGGCGAAAGCAAACTATACTATTATCTGAGGATAGCACCATAGTAAACAAAGAGAGAAACCACTTTTCAACCCTGCAGGCGCAACACAAAACACTAAAATAAAAATATAATACCTTTGACGAGCTTCTTTTGTTGGCACTCCAATATGTCCCATAAACATCACAAATGGTCCTTTGGTCGATATATATCCAAAATGTCCATTTATTTGGCCCGTTTGATCCAGAAAAACACTTGTTCCAACTTGCTCAACGTGACTACAAATATCTCAAAAGTTACCTGTAAACTTTGCCAAAACATTTCAAACTACTTTTGTAATACAACTTTAGGTATTTTTTTATGTAAATAATCGATCAAATTGAAAACGGGATGATCTGTGTTCAATACAGGAAGAAAACAAACTGAAGCATGCTTGCTGGTCACGCGCCTCTATCTAACAGTACACTTCAAGTGACCCTCGTTCAAGATGGCCGTACTTCTTCATTACACAAAGGAATAATCTCAACCAATTTCTAAAGACTGTTGACATCCAGTGGAAGCGATAGGAACTGCAAAAGGGTCCCTTAGAAATCTGGTTTCCCAATGAAAAACCATTGAAAAGAGAGTGACCTAAAAAATAAATAAAAAATCTGAATGGTTTGTTTTCGGGGTTTAAATATGTTCTGTTATACTCACAGACATGATTCAAACAGTTTTACAAACTTCAGAGTGTTTTCAATCCATATCTACTAGTAATATGCATATCTTATCTTCTGGGGATGAGTAGCAGGCAGTTGAATTTTGGCATGCATTTAATCCGGACGTGAAAATACTGCCCCATCACCAAGAAGTTAAGACATTAACAGCTTACAGACAGTAGGTAATTAAGGTCACAGTTAGTAGAAAACTTAGGACACTAAAGAGGCCTTTCTACTGACTCTGAAAAACACCAAAGAAAGAAGCCCAGGTCCCTGCTCATCTGTGTGAACATGCATTATTCATGCTGCATATGTGGCCAGGGCAATAAATTGCAATGTTCGTACTGTGAGACATCTACAGGGACAGCGCTACAGGGAGAGAAGACGGACAGCTGATCGTCCTCACAGTGGCAGACCTCATGTAGCAACACCTTCACACGATCGGTACATCCGAACATCAGGTACAGGTACAGGACGGCAACAACAGCTGCCTGAGTTACACTGGGAACACACAATCCTTCATCAGTGCTCAGACTGCCCACAATAGGCTGAGAGAGGCTGGACTAAGGGCTTGTAGGTCTGTTGTAAGGCAGGTCCTCACCAGACATCATCGGCAACAACGTTGGCACAAACCTATGGGCACAAACCCACTGTCGCTGGACCAGACAGGACTGGCAAAATGTGCTCTTCACTGACGACTCACGGTTTTGTCTCACCAGGGGTGATGATCGGATTTGCATTTATCGTCGAAGGAATGAGTGTTACGCTGAGGCCTGTACTCTGGAGCGGGATCGATTTGGAGGTGGAGGGTCTGGGGTGGTGTGTCACAGCATCATCGGACTGAGCTTGTTATCATTGCAGGCAATCTCAACGCTGTTTGTTACAGGGAAGACATCCCTCATGTTGTACCCATCCTGCAGGCTCATCCTGACATGACCCTCCAGCATGACAATGCCACCAGTCATACTGCTCGTTCTTTGCGTGATTTCCTGCAAGACAGGAATGTCAGCGTTCAGCTATGGCCAGCGAAGAGCCCGGATCTCAATCCCATTGAGTACGTCCGGGACCTATTGGATCGGAGGGTGAGGGCGAGGGCCATTTCCCCAGAAATGTCTGGGAACTTGCAGGTGCCTTGGTGGAAGAGTGGGGTAACATCTCACAGCAAGAACTGGCAAATGTGGTGCAGTCCATGAGGAGGAGATGTACTGCAGTACTTAATGCAGCTGGTGACCACACCAGATAGTGACTGTTACTTTTGACCCCCCCCCATCCCTTTGTTCAGGGACACTTTAGTCCATTTCTGTTAGTCACATGTCTGTAAAACTTGTTCAGTCTCAGTTGTTGAACCTTGTTATGTTCATACAAATACTTACACATGTTAAGTTTGCTGAAAATAAACACAGTTTACAGTGAGAGGATGTTTATTTTTTTGGTGAGTTTATTTCTAGATGAAAAACTGATTAAGTTTGTTTAAAAAGTGACTGTTTGATTTTTTTGTGTTGTATTTAGTTAATTGTCCCTGAAGAATGCACAGTGATGCTGAAACGTTTGTGATTTTCCCACCAACGTTTCATCATCACTGTGCATTCTTCAGGGTCAATTATTGGGAGTTTATTTATAGAATGTGAGACTCACTTTATTCTTTTAGTTTAGTCGCTGCTCGTCAGCACCGCTACAAAAATAATTTTATCTGGGTGTGCGCGTGCTCATGTTTTTTATTTGGGTATTTAGTCAATTGAAAATGTGCTTAGAGTTTTGAAACATCTGCCTTTTTGATGATCTGCTAGAGTTTTGTACTAAGAGTTGTGAATATGTACCACATTCATGTGAAAATTGCACTAAAGCAATAAAAACTCTGATCCCCAAAAGGAAATTGAAACATCACAGGCTTACAATAACACACATTACAAAGACACACTGAGTGTACAAAACATTATGAACACCTCTTTCCATTACTGACCAGGTGTATCCAGGTAAAATCTATGATCCCTTATTGATTTCACTTGTTAAATCAGAGGGTGAATGGACAACACAAAATATTTACATAAGTTCCTTTGAATGGGGTACGGTAATAGGTGCCAGGCGCATTGGTTTGTGTCAAGAACTGCAACGCTGCTGAGTTTTTCATACTCAACAGTTTCCCGTGTGAATCAAGAATGGTCCACCACCCAAAGGACATCCAGCCAACTTGACACTACTGTGGGAAGCATTGGAGTCAACATGGGCCAGTCCCTGTGGAACGCTTTCGGCATCTTGTAGAGTCATGACCTGATGAATTGAGGCTGTTCTGAGGAAAAATGGGACAATTCAATATTAGGAAGGTGTTCTTAATGTTTCGTATACTCAGTTTATAAAGGGCTGCTGTACCTTAGAACTACAATCCAACCGACAGTTTCCACAGTGTTAGCTTATATCTACAACATGTACAAGACTGCTCTGCCTAGCAACACATAGACAACAGTTATTTCACTCTGGGTAATCAGACCATAACCCACCCAAGGAGATACATTTCTTCTTCATTTTTCCCAAACTTTTTTAACTGCATTTTCTCTCACCCACCCACTCTCTGGCTTCTGGTTTATAAAGTAACACTTCTGACTCTCCGTCTACGTACGGACATTTTCAGACTAGAATGTACTGCCAGTCTGAAAAGTGAGATTCTTTCTATATATACTGAACCAGTCAAAAGTTTGGACACACCTACTCATTCCATTTAGATTTTTTTAAACTATTTTCTACGTTGTAGAATAATAATGAAGACAGGCCACCCTTTGCCTTGATGACAGCTTTGCACACTCTTTGCATTCTCTCAACCAGCTTCATGAGGTAGTCACCTGGAATGCATTTCAATTAACA
>NW_027013128.1:0-17110 GCF_036934945.1 Oncorhynchus masou masou
GTCCTCTCCTCTAACTGTCATCACCTCTTACTGTCCTCTCCTCTTACTGTCCTCTCCTCTTACTGTCCTCTCCTCTTACTGTCATCTCCTCTTACTGTCCTCTCCTCTTACTGTCCTCTCCTCTAACTGTCCTCTCCTCTAACTGTCCTCTCCTCTAACTGTCCTCTCCTCTAACTGTCCTCTCCTCTAACTGTCCTCTCCTCTTACTGTCCTCTCCTCTTACTGTCCTCTCCTCTTACTGTCCTCTCCTCTTACTGTCCTCTCCTCTTACTGTCCTCTCCTCTAACTGTCCTCTCCTCTAACTGTCCTCTCCTCTAACTGTCCTCTCCTCTAACTGTCCTCTCCTCTAACTGTCCTCTCCTCTAACTGTCCTCTCCTCTAACTGTCCTCTCCTCTAACTGTCCTCTCCTCTTACTGTCCTCTCCTCTAACTGTCCTCTCCTCTTACTGTCCTCTCCTCTAACTGTCCTCACCTCTAACTGTCCTCTCCTCTTACTGTCCTCTCCCTCTTACTGTCCTCTCCTCTTACTGTCCTCTCCTCTTACTGTCCTCTCCTCTTACTGTCCTCTCCTCTTACTGTCCTCTCCTCTAACTGTCCTCTCCTCTTACTGTCCTCTCCTCTTACTGTCCTCTCCTCTAACTGTCCTCTCCTCTAACTGTCCTCTCCTCTAACTGTCATCACCTCTAACTGTCCTCACCTCTAACTGTCCTCTCCTCTTACTGTCCTCTCCTCTTACTGTCCTCTCCTCTTACTGTCCTCTCCTCTAACTGTCCTCCTCCCTCTAACTGTCCTCTCCTCTACTGTCCTCTCCTCTAACTGTCCTCTCCTCTTACTGTCCTCTCCTCTTACTGTCCTCTCCTCTAACTGTCCTCTCCTCTTACTGTCCTCTCCTCTTACTGTCCTCTCCTCTAACTGTCCTCTCCTCTAACTGTCCTCTCCTCTAACTGTCATCACCTCTAACTGTCCTCTCCTCTTACTGTCCTCTCCTCTAACTGTCCTCTCCTCTAACTGTCCTCTCCTCTAACTGTCCTCTCCTCTAACTGTCCTCTCCTCTAACTGTCCTCTCCCTCTAACTGTCCTCTCCTCTAACTGTCCTCTCCTCTAACTGTCCTCTCCTCTTACTGTCCTCTCCTCTTACTGTCCTCTCCTCTAACTGTCCTCTCCTCTTACTGTCCTCTCCTCTTACTGTCCTCTCCCTCTTACTGTCCTCTCCTCTTACTGTCCTCTCCTCTAACTGTCCTCTCCTCTTACTGTCCTCTCCTCTTACTGTCCTCTCCTCTTACTGTCCTCTCCTCTTACTGTCCTCTCCTCTTACTGTCCTCTCCTCTAACTGTCCTCACCTCTTACTGTCCTCTCCTCTTACTGTCCTCTCCTCTTACTGTCCTCTCCTCTTACTGTCCTCTCCTCTTACTGTCCTCTCCTCTTACTGTCCTCTTACTGTCCTCTCCCTCTAACTCTCTCCTCTAACTGTCCCTCTCCTCTAACTGTCCCTCCTCTTACTGTCCTCTCCTCTACTGTCCTCTCCTCTAACTGTCCTCTCCTCTAACTGTCCTCTCCTCTAACTGTCCTCTCCTTTAACTGTCCTCTCCTTTAACTGTCCTCTCCTTTAACTGTCCTCTCCTCTAACTCTAACTGTCCTCTCCTCTAACTGTCCTCTCCTCTTACTGTCCTCTCCTCTAACTGTCCCTCCTCTTACTCCTCTCCCTCTACTGTCCTCTCCTCTTACTGTCCTCTCCCTAACTAACTGTCCTCTCCTTACTGTCACTTCACCTCTAACTGTCCTCTCCTCTACTGTCCTCTCCTCTTACTGTCCTCTCCTCTAACTGTCCTCTCCTCTTACTGTCATCTCTCCTGTCCTCTAACTGTCCTCTCCTTAACTGTCCTCTCCTCTAACTGTCATCTCCTCTTACTGTCCTCTCCTCTTACTGTCCTTCCTCTAACTGTCCTCTCCTCTAACTGTCCTCTCTCCTAACTGTCCTCTACTCTAACTGTCATTTCCTCTACAACTGTCCCTCCTCTTACTGTCCCTCCTTACTGTCCTCTCCCTCTAACTGTCCTCTCCTCTAACTGTCCTCTCCTCTAACTGTCCTCTCCTCTAACTGTCCTCTCCTCTAACTGTCATCACCTCTTACTGTCATCACCTCTTACTGTCCTCTCCTCTACTGTCCTCTCCTCTTACTGTCCTCTCCTCTAACTGTCATCACCTCTTACTGTCCTCTAACTGTCCTCTCCTCTTACTGTCATCTCCTCTTACTGTCCTCTCCTCTTACTGTCCTCTCTCTTACTGTCCTCTCCTCTAACTGTCCTCTCCTCTAACTGTCCTCTCCTCTAACTGTCCTCTCCTCTAACTGTCCTCTCCTCTAACTGTCCTCTCCTCTAACTGTCCTCTCCTCTTACTGTCCTCTCCTAACTGTCCTCTCCTCTAACTGTCCTCTCCTCTAACTGTCCTCTCCTCTAACTGTCCTCTCCTCTAACTGTCCTCTCCTCTAACTGTCCTCTCCTCTAACTGTCCTCTCCTCTAACTGTCCTCTCCTCTTACTGTCCTCTCCTCTAACTGTCATCACCTCTAACTGTCCTCTCCTCTTGTCCTCTCCTCTACTGTCCTCTCCTCTTACTGTCCTCTCCTCTTACTGTCCTCTCCTCTTACTGTCCTCTCCTCTAACTGTCCTCTCCTCTAACTGTCCTCTCCTCACTGTCCTCTCCTCTAACTGTCCCTCTCCTCTAACTGTCCTCTCCTCTAACTGTCCTCTCCTCTAACTGTCCTCTCCTCTTACTGTCCTCTCCTCTTACTGTCCTCTCCTCTAACTGTCCTCTCCTCTAACTGTCCTCTCCTCTAACTGTCCTCTCCTCTAACTGTCCTCTCCTCTAACTGTCCTCTCCTCTAACTGTCCTCTCCTCTAACTGTCATCACCTCTTACCGTCATCACCTCTTACCGTCATCACCTCTTACCGTCATCACCTCTTACCGTCCTCTCCTCTAACTGTCCTCTCCTCTAACTGTCATCACCTCTTACTGTCATCTCCTCTTACTGTCCTCTCCTCTAACTGTCCTCTCCTCTAACTGTCCTCTCCTCTAACTGTCCTCTCCTCTTACTGTCCTCTCCTCTTACTGTCCTCTCCTCTTACTGTCCTCTCCTCTAACTGTCCTCTCCTCTTACTGTCCTCTCCTACTAACTGTCCTCTCCTCTAACTGTCCTCTCCTCTAACTGTCCTCTCCTCTAACTGTCCTATCCTCTAACTGTCATCTCCTCTAACTGTCCTCTCCTCTTACTGTCCTCTCCTCTTACTGTCCTCTCCTCTAACTGTCCTCTCCTCTAACTGTCCTCTCCTCTTACTGTCCTCTCCTAACTGTCCTCTCCTCTTACTGTCCTCTCCTCTAACTGTCCTCTCCTCTAACTGTCCTCTCCTCTACTGTCCTCTCCTCTAACTGTCCTCTCCTCTAACTGTCCTCTCCTCTAACTGTCCTCTCCTCTTACTGTCCTCTCCTCTAACTGTCCTCTCCTCTTACTGTCCTCTCTCTAACTGTCCTCTCCTCTAACTGTCCTCTCCTCTAACTGTCCTCTCCTCTAAGTGTCCTCTCCTCTAACTGTCCTCTCCTCTAAGTGTCCTCCCTCTTACTGTCCTAACTGTCCTCTCCTCTAACTGTCCTCTCCTCTAACTGTCCTCTCCTCTAACTGTCCTCTCCTCTAACTGTCCTCTCCTCTAACTGTCCTCTCCTACTAACTGTCCTCTCCTACTACTGTCCTCTCCTACTTACTGTCCTCTCCTCTAACTGTCCTCTCCTACTAACTGTCCTCTCCTCTTACTGTCCTCTCCTCTTACTGTCCTCTCCTCTAAGTGTCCTTCCTCTAAGTGTCCTCTCCTCTAAGTGTCCTAAGTGTCCTCCTCTAAGTGTCCTCTCCTCTAAGTGTCCTCTCCTCTAAGTGTCCTCTCCTCCCTCTCCTCTAACTGTCCTTTATATTCCTAAAGCTAACTGTCCAACTCCTAACTGTCCTCTCCTCTTAACTGTCCTCTCCTCTTACTGTCCTCTCCTCTTACTGTCCTCTCCTCTTACTGTCCTCACCTCTTGTCCTCTCCTGGAATAACTGTCCTCTCCTCTAACTGTCCTCTCCTCTAACTGTCCTCTCCTCTTTGACTGTCCTCTCCTCTAACTGTCCTCTCCTTTAACTGTCAAAATATTTTTTATGTCCTCAAACAAGGAAAAAAGTCCTCTCCTCTAACTGTCCTCTCCTACTAACTGTCCTCTCCTACAATAACTGTCCTCTCCAGCTTACTGTCCTCTCTCTAACTGTCCTCTCCTCTTACTGTCCTTCCTCATTTAAATGTTTCCCTCTAAAACTGTCCTCTCCTAACAGTATGCTCCTCAACTGTCCTCTCCTACTAACTGTCCCAGTCTCAAATCTCTAATGTCCTCTCTGAACTGTTTCCTCAAAATTTCTCTCCTATTTAGCTGTCCTCTCCTACATTCCTTCCTTTTGACCAGTGTCCCTCTCTCTGAAGACCATCCCAACACTGTGTCTCCTACCACCATGCTTCTCTGTGTGGGGTTCCTCTAAGTGTCCTCTCTCCTCTAAGTGTCCTCTCCCAAGTGTCCTCTCCTCTAAGTGTCCTCTCCTCTAAGTGTCCTCTCCACTAAGTGTCCTCTCCACTACTAGGCCGTAATATTCCTAAAGCAACACAGCCCAACTCTAACTGTCCTCTACTCTTAACTGTCCTTTACTCTGTCACTTACTTACCTTACCTTTACAGTGGCTTGCGAAAGTATTCACCCCTTGCCTTACAACCTGGAATTAAAATAGATTTTTGGTGGGGTTGTATCATCTGATTTACACAACATGCCAACCACTTTGAAGATGCAAAATATTTTTTATGGTGAAACAAACAAGGAAAAAAGACAAAAAAACGAAAACTTGAGCGTGCATAACTATTCACCCCCCAAAGTCAATACTTGTAGACCCACCTTTTGCAGCAATTACAGCTGAAAGTCTCTTGGGACATGTCTTTGACTAGGCCATTCCAAAACATTTAAATGTTTCCCCTTAAACCACTTGAGTGTTGCTTTAGCAGTATGCATAGGGCCAATGTCCTGCTGGAAGGTGAACCCCGTCCCAGTCTCAAATCTCTGGAATACTGAAACAGGTTTCCCTCAAGAATTTCTATGTATTTAGCGCCATCCAGCATTCCTTCAATTTTGACCAGTTTCCCAGTCCCTGACTATGAAGACCATCCCAACAGCATGATGCTGCCACCACCATGCTTCACTGTGGGGATGGGGTTCTCGGGGTGATGTGAGGTGTTGGGTTTGTGCCAGACATAACATTTTCCTTGATAGCCAAAAAGCTCAATTTTAATTTTATCTGACCAGAGTACCTTCTTCCATATGTTTGGGGAGTCTCCCACATGCGTTTTGGCGAACACCAAACATGTTTGCTTATTATTATTTTTTAAGCATGGGTTTTTTTCTGGCCTGGCCACTCTTCCGTAAAGTCCAGCTCTGTGGCGTGTACAGCTTAGTGGTCCTATGGACAGATACTCCAATCTCTGCAGTGGAGCTTTGCAGCTCCTTCAGGGTTATCTTTTGTCTCTTTGTTGCCTCTCAGATTAATGCCCTCCTTGCCTGGTCTGTGAGTTTTGGTGGGCGGACTCTCTTGGCAGGTTTGTTGTGGTGCCATTTTCTTTAAATGGCTTAATAATGGATTTAATGGTGCTCTGTGGGATGCTCAAAGTTTCTGATATTTTTTTATAACCCAACTCCGATCTGTACTTCTCCACAACTTTGTCCCTGACCTGTTTGGAGAGCTCCTTACTCTTCATGGTGCTGCTTGCTTGGTGGTGCCCCTTGCTTAGTTGTATTGCAGACTCTGGGGCCTTTCTGAACAGGTTTGTAAAAATATATACTGAGATCATGTGACAGATCATGTGAGACTTAGATTGCACACAGGTGGACTTTATTTAACTAATTATGTGACTTCTGAAGGTAATTGGTTGCACCAGATCTTATTTAGGGGCTTCATCGCAAAGGGGGTGAATACATATGCACGCTCCACTTTTCCGTTTTTAATTTTAAATTTATTTTTGAAACGGGTCATTTTTTTTCCATTTCACTTCACAAATTTTGACTATTTTGTGTACGTCCATTACATGAAATCCATTTAAAAATCAATTTAAATCCATTTTGTAATGCAACAAAATAGGAAAAATGTCAAGGTGGTTAGAGCATTGGACTGTAACTGAAAGGTTGCTAACTGTAAATGCCCAAGACTGACTAACTGTACAAATGCTGTCGTTCTGCCCCTGTACAGGCAGTTAACCCAACTGTTCCTAGGCCTCATTAAAATACTGCCCTTGTTCTTAACTGTCTTGCCCTAGTAACTGAATACTTTTTACTGCCCCCACTCTAATTCTGTATGGAACACAGGCCAACTGTACTGTCCTCTACTCTAACTGTACTGCCCTCTACTCTAACTGTACTGCCCTCTACTCTAACTGTACTGCCCTCTACTCTAACTGTACTGCCCTCTACTCTAACTGTACTGCCCTCTACTCTAACTGTACTAAACTGTACTGCCCTCTACTCTAACTGTACTGCCCTCTACTCTAACTGTACTGCCCTCTACTCTAACTGTACTGACCTCTACTCTAACTGTACTGCCCTCTACTCTAACTGTACTGCCCTCTACTCTAACTGTACTGCCCTCTACTCTAACTGTACTGCCCTCTACTCTAACTGTACTGCCCTCTACTCTAACTGTACTGACCTCTACTCTAACTGTACTGCCCTCTACTCTAACTGTACTGACCTCTAACTGTACTCTAACTGTACTGCCCTCTACTCTAACTGTACTGCCCTCTACTCTAACTGTACTGCCCTCTACTCTAACTGTACTGCCCTCTACTCTAACTGTACTGCCTTCTTTCTCCTCTCCTGTAACTGTCCCTCTTCTCTAGGTGTGCTTGGAGAAGATGGAAGATATCCAGTTGGCCATGGTAGTAGCCAGGCTGTACGAGGCTGACTATGAGAGCAGTTCCACCTGCCAATCCATCCTGTATGAGAAGGTTTTGGGCTGCCAGAGGGACGGGTCAGGGTACCACTGCACCAAACTACACCCGGACCCATTCCTACGCAGCATAGCCTTCTGGATCATGAAGGACTACACCAAGGCCCTGGACACACTGCTAGAGTGCATCCCCAAAGAGGATGATGAGAACCCAGGTGAGCAAGCATGGTGGTAGATCACACCCTCAGAGAGGACAGGGATGTTTCAGCTGAGTGCTGATGCTATATTCTAACTGGATTGATTTGCATTGAACTCTATCTACCTCTTACTTTCTCCCTATCCCTCCCCTTCTCTCTCTCCCCCTCCCTTCCCCCTCCTCTCTCTCTCCCTCTCCCCCTCCCTCTCCCCTCTCTCCCTCTCCTCCTCTCTCCCACTCTCCCCCCTCTCTCCCCTCCTCTCTCTCTCCCTTTTTCCCTCTCTACCCCCCCCCAGATGTGATGGTGAAGTCGTGTAACCCAGTGGTATTTAGTTTCTATAACTACCTGAGGACACACCCCTTGATCATCCGCCGCCACTACGCGTCCCCTGAGGGTGCTGTGACATCATCACTAGGCCTCACCTCGGAGAAGAGCAGCGTCGACGAGATCAACCTCATCGAACGCAAACTCTTCTTCACCACCGCCAACGCACACTTCAAGGTCTTTGATTTGTTTTAGTCAATCATTTAATAACACAATTCAACCACACATGGATACAATGCATTTAGAAGCATCGAAGATAACACAAAATTGACAAATTAAAAAACGATATTGTATTATACCTGTACAGTCGTGGCCAAAGGTTTTGAGAATGACACAAATATTAATTTTCACTAAGTCTGCTACCTCAGTTTGTATGATGTTAATTTGCATATACTCCAGAATGTTATGAAGAGTGATCAGAGGAATTGCAATTAATTGCAAAGTCCCTCTTTGCCATGCAAATGAACTGAATCTCCAAAAAACATTTCCACTGCATTTCAGCCCTGCGACAAAAGGACCAGCTGACATGTCAGTGATTCTCTCGTTAACACAGGTGTGAGTGTTGACGAGGACAAGGATGCAGATCACTCTGTCATGCAGATTTGAGCTTGAGTAACAGACTGGAAGCTTCAAAAGGAGGGTGGTGCTAGGAATTATTGTTCTTCCTCTGTCAACCATGGTCACCTGCAAGGAAACACGTGCCGTCATCATTGCTTTACACAAAAAGTGCTTCACAGGCAAGGATATTGATGCCAGTAAGATTGCACCTAAATCAACCATTTATCGGATCATCAAGAACTTCAAGGAGAGCAGTTAAATTGTTGTGAAGAAGGCTTCAGGGCACCCAAGAAAGTCCAGCAAGCGACAGGACAGTCTCTTAAAGTTGATCCAGTTATGGGATCGGGCACCACCAGTACAGAGCTTACACAGGGATGGCAGCAGGCAGGTGTGAGTGCATCTGCACGCACAGTGAGGCAAAGACTTTTGGAGGATGTTCTGGTGTCAAGAAGGGCAGCAATGATGCCACTTCTCTCTGGGAAAACATCAGGGACAGACTGATATTCTGCAAAAGGTACAGGGATTGGACTGCTGAGGACTGGGGTAAAGTCATTTTCCCTGATGAATCCCCTTCCGATTGTTCAGAGCATCCGGAAAAAGCTTGTCCGGAGAAGACAAGGTGAGCGCTACCATCAGTCCTGTGTCATGCCAACAGTAAAGCATCCTGAGACCATTCATGTGTGGGGCTGCTTCTCAGCCAAGGGAGTGGGCTCACTCACAATTTTGCCTAAGAACACAGCCATGAATAAAGAATGGTACCAACACATCCTCCGAGAGCAACTTCTCCCAACCATCCAGGAACAGTTTGGTGACAAACAATGCCTTTTCCAGCATGATGGAGCAACTTGGCTTAAGCTAAAGTGATAACAACGTGGCTCAGGGAATAAAACATTGATATTTTGGGTCCATGGCCAGAAAACCCCCCAGACCTTAATCCCAGTGAGAACTTGTGGTCAATCCTCAAGTGGCTGGTGGACAAACAAAAACATACAATTCTGACAAACTCCAAGCATTGATTATGCAAGATGGGCTGCCATCAGTCAGGATGTGGCCCAGAAGTTAATTGACAGCGTGCCAGGGTGGATAGCAGAGGTCTTGAAAAAGAAGGGTCAACACTGCAAATATTGACTCTTTGCATCAACTTCATGTAATTGTCAATAAAAGCCTTTGATACTTATGAAATGCTCTTAATTATATTTCAGTATTCCATAGTAACTGACTAAAATATCTGAAGACACTGAAGCAGCAAACTTTGGGAAAGTTAATATTTGTGTCATTCTCTCCTTTGTCCACGGCTGTAGTATAGCACTTATTATAAGGTGTAATGTGGCACGGCATTAAAAACTATAGTCATTGTATAGTAACAGTATTTTAAGATTAGTATCATTTTTCTCACCTTTTATAAATATAGGATAAGTGAATTAATCTAAAAGTAATATCACTAATAAAGAAATACATTGGGAGTAAGGCCCTGCTATAGACTAGTGTCCTGTCCAGGGGGTGTACTGTACATCAAACTGCCTCACCATACAGAAACAGGAGATAGACGAGTGTCCTGTCCAGGGGGTGTACTGTACATCTCGCTGCCTCACCCTACAGAAACAGGAGATAGACTAGTGTCCTGTCCAGGGGGTGTACTGTACATCAAGCTGCCTCACCCTACAGAAACAGGAGATAGACTAGTGTCCTGTCCAGGGGTGTACTGTACATCAAGCTGCCTACCCTGAAACAGGAGATAGACAGTGTCCTGTCCAGGGGGTGTACTGTACATCAAGCTGCCTCACCCTACAGAAACAGGAGATAGACTAGTGTCCTGTCCTGTACTGTACATCAAGCTGCCTCACCCTACAGAAACAGGAGATAGACTAGTGTCCTGTCCTGTACTGTACATCAAGCTGCCTCACCCTACAGAAACAGGAGATAGACTAGTGTCCTGTCCAGGGGGTGTACTGTACATCAAGCTGCCTCACCCTACAGAAACAGGAGATAGACTAGTGTCCTGTCCAGGGGGTGTACTGTACATCAAGCTGCCTCACCCTACAGAAACAGGAGATAGACTAGTGTCCTGTCCAGGGGTGTACTGTACATCAAGCTGCCTCACCCTACAGAAACAGGAGATAGACTAGTGTCCTGTCCAGGGGGTGTACTGTACATCAAGCTGCCTCACCCTACAGAAACAGGAGATAGACTAGTGTCCTGTCCAGGGGTGTACTGTACATCAAGCTGCCTCACCCTACAGAAACAGGAGATAGACTAGTGTCCTGTCCAGGGGTGTACTGTACATCAAGCTGCCTCACCCTACAGAAACAGGAGATAGACTAGTGTCCTGTCCAGGGGGTGTACTGTACATCAAGCTGCCTCACCCTACAGAAACAGGAGATGCCTGTCCACCCAAGCTACAGAAACAGGAGGCTTCTGCCATATGAGCGGTTTTGGCTTGTGGAAGGCTACTTCCTAATGTTACTAATAGTGTTATTCTGTTTTGTAATAAAGGTGGGCTGTCCAGTGCTTGCCCTGGAGGTGCTCTCTAAGATCCCCAAGGTGACCAAGAAGTCAGTCTCCTCGTCCCCCCTAAATAAAGGCTCTTCCATGGCCAACGTCAGCTCTAGCCAGCCCCTGGAGAATGGGAACCAGGGGGCCCTGGACTGGGCCTCTCCTTCCCCCAGTTAAAGCCAATCCTGCCTGGGATACAGAGGAGAGCTCAGCCACACTGGACTGGAGCCAGCCTCTGGTCAAAGTGGAGGACGATGGACTCCAGCTGGACTGGGGAGATGATAAGAACGATGAAGATGATACTGATGGGGGTCTGACAATGAAGAAGACTGATGTGGAGACCAAAGCTGACGAGGGGTCTGGGGGGGTGAGACCACCTGGGCTGCAGAAAGAGGACTCTCAGGTAGGGCTGGCGACATTATCAATATAACCACTAGTCAATATAATTGACTGTTGAGATTACTTTCAAAGAAAACCAAGTTGATACGTAAGCTCTGTGATAGTGGAACAAGTAGTGTTGGGAGTTCCTTGTCTGTTAACGTATCATCCAAAAAGATCATTTCATTTTTTTAACACGATAAAGAATTTTCTTGTTTATTGAAAATATCATATGTATCATTCTAATTAAAAATCTGATTTTTTTCTGTAAGAATATTATATAGGTATGACACTGTTAATATAGAGTTATTATGACAGTTAAGTGCTACATATTTCCAGAACCATCTCTGCTCTCAGGGTGAGTCTGAGGTGGACGTGATCGCAGAGCAGCTGAAGTTCAGAGCGTGTCTGAAGATACTGATGACAGAGCTCAGGACGTTAGCTACGGGCTATGAGGTGGACGGAGGGAAGCTGCGCTTTCAGCTTTACAGCTGGTTAGAGAAGGAGATAGGGGCCATGCACCGCATCTGCAACTACAAGGTACACACACACACCATCGGCCACTACAAGGTACACACACACACCATCTGCCACTACAAGGTACACACACACCATCTGCCACTACAAGGTACACACACACACACCATCTGCCACTACAAGGTACACACACACACACCATCTGCCACTACAAGGTACACACACACACACCATCTGCCACTACAAGGTACACACACACACCATCTGCCACTACAAGGTACAAGGTACACACACACACCATCTGCCACTACAAGGTACACACACACACCATCTGCCACTACAAGGTACACACACACACACTACAAGGTACACACACACACACACACCATCTGCCACTACAAGGTACACACACACACACACACCATCTGCCACTACAAGGTACACACACACACACACCATCTGCCACTACAAGGTACACACACACACCATCGGCCACTACAAGGTACACACACACACCATCGGCCACTACAAGGTACACACTGTTACGCACGCCTCTATGAAGAGGGAACGCAACACCCTGCTACAACTAAACTCTCCGTGAAGTGAAAGAGGTATGGAGTGTAGGTGCGAGTAAGGATGACAACAGACAGAATGTGGTACCGTTTACAAGGACTTTATTCCTTTACACGGTAATATGGGGAAAAGGGGCTGGATGGAACCAAAGCAAAGAAAGTAAATCTCAAAGCCCCCCCTCTCCTACCTTACCTGCCTAACCAATACTTACCTAATTTAGCACCACCTGGTGCCCTAACCAAAATACAGGGCCTGGTCCGCCCAGGTCTTACCTAGTGTGCCTAGACAGTGAATATACTACGGGTATATGTATGCCCGCGAGCCTCTTGCCTAAGCACTCCCTAGGTGCCTTCCCCTTCCCCCCTGGGAACAAATGAAACAGGAGAACAAATAATTTCTCAAACAAACTAAGAAACAAAGGACATCAAATAAGCTTTATCTGAGCAACAACCTCACAGAACATACCAACTGCTACCAACAACTAATATAGTAAATTATCCACAGCCATCAACCTCCTCTCTCAGCAATGACCTCCCTCACATTCAATCTCTGCAAATCTCCCAGCAATGATTCTCTGCAAATCTCTTGAACAGAACACTGGCTTTATATATAGCTTCAGAAGGAATAGGTAATTGGAGACAGCTGCGTCTTGACGAGGGGGCGGGGTCAGCTCTCCAATTTGCCATGGAGTCGACCAATCAGCTGCTTGAGGGATTTCAGGAAGCCATTTCCTGAAATAAACACATGCAAATACACAAACTACAACACATAAACTGGCGAACGTAACACACACACACACACACACTTCATCTGCCACTACAAGGTACACACACACAATTAATCTGCCACTACAAGGTACACACACACACTTCATCTGCCACTACAAGGTACACACACACACTTCATCTGCCACTACAAGGTACACACACACACACACTTCATCTGCCACTACAAGGTATACACACACACACTTCATCTGCCACTACAAGGTATACACACACACACTTCATCTGCCACTACAAGGTACACACACACACTTCATCTGCCACTACAAGGTACACACACACACTTCATCTGCCACTACAAGGTACACACACACACACTTCATCTGCCACTACAAGGTACACACACACACACTGCATCTGCAACTACAAGGTACACACACACACACACTTCATCTGCCACTACAAGGTACACACACACACACTTCATCTGCCACTACAAGGTACACACACACACACTTCATCTGCCACTACAAGGTACACACACACACTTCATCTGCCACTACAAGGTACACACACACACACACACACTTCATATGCCACTACAAGGTACACAGCTCCCTTTAAAGGACACTCAAGAGGGTTGCACATTTCTGCAAACTTTCCCAAAATGTCAGTTTACTTCCTGAATTGACTGTATTGAAATGTAATTTGACCCCAACCATGTCACCTACTAGATCCTAACCACCACGTCTCATCAGACATACTGTACCAGAACTGATAGAGTTGAATTAAACAGTATTTCCTGTATCTGTTACTGCTACAGTACCAGAACAGCATCAAGATCAAACCCTCTGTCCTCTTCTCTCTTCAGGTGACGGGAAGGAGGAGAGCCAGGAGCTGGAGAGATGGGAGGATGGAGGAGGAGTAGAGGACGTGTTGAGGAGTCACTGGGGGGTGGCGGGGGTACGGAGGCGGGGGCGTATGAGCGCCACCAGCTGGGGCGTAGGCGTCTCGCAGCCAAGCAGCTTCATGCTGAGAGGAGGAAGGCGTGGCTGAGGAAGAACCAGGCTCTGCTCCGAGTCTTCCTGTCCTACTGCAGCCTGCACGGAGCCAAGGGAGGGGGGGTCACCTCGGTACGCATGGAGCTCATCTTCCTGCTGCAAGAGAGCCAACAGGTAGGTGCTGAAGAAACACACACACAGGTCAGACTCTCTGTCTCTCTCTCTGTCTCTCTCTCTGTCTCTCTCTCTGTCTCTCTCTCTCTCTCTCTCTCTCTCTCTCTCTCTCTCTCTCTCTCTCTCTCTCTCTCTCTGTCTCTCTGTCTCTCTCTCTCTCTCCGTATCACCTCTCTGATATATTCTTGCTCTTCTCATCCCCTTGTCTCTCCTTTCTCTTATTCTCCCCTCTCCTCCAGGAGACTACAGTGAAACAGCTCCAGTCCCCCCTGCCCCTCCCCCCACCACCCTCCCCCTCCTCTCAGCCAGTATCGCCACCACCAAGACAGTGATCTCCAACCCTGTCCTCCACCTTAGCAACCACATCCATGACATCCTTCACACCATCACACAGATGGAGCTGCCTCCACACCCTGACCTCATGGACGACAGGGTATGTATGGGTCTGTTAGTACGACAGCCTGTGGGTTCAAACTGATCACACATTTAAAACACACTACTAAACTGCCAACAGAAATGATTGTCACAAGGAGTCTTCATTCAAAGATAAATCCCCACACAGCAGACCTTTCTGTCATAGTCTCATGTTGGCTATTCATCTAGAAATGGTTTGTTCCTCCATGAGATGAGATGAGTGTAGTTTGTCTCTCATCTCTCCAGGTGAATCTCCTGCACACCCTGGCTGCCTCTCTGTCTGCCTGCATCTATCAAGCCCTGTGTGACAGCCATAGCTACAGGTGTACACACACACACACACACACACACGTTTTGATGACCTATGGTTTGAGTTCATACTGTCATTCCCTGTTGAGATGAATTGTCATGACTGTCTGATCCTGACCTTGGCTCTTTCCCATGGTACCTTGCAGCAGCCAGGCAGAGGCCAATCAGTTTACAGGGATGGTGTACCAGGGCCTGCTGCTAAGTGAGAGGAGACGGCTACGCACCGAGAGCATCGAGGAGCATGCTACACCCACCTCTGCCCCCGCGCAGTGGCCAGGTACACACACAGCTCTGCCCCCGCGCAGTGGCCAGGTACACACACAGCTCTGCCCCACGCAGGCAGGCCAGGTACACACCCACCTCTGCCCCCGCAGTGGCCAGGTACACACACAGCTCTGCCCCGCGCGCAGTGGCCACAGTAACAGCTCTGCCCCCGCGCAGTGGCCAGGTACACACACAGCTCTGCCCCCCCAGACAGTGGCCAGGTACACACATGCTCTGCCCCGCAGTGGCCAGGTTGCCCCCACGCAGTGGCCAGGTACACACACAGCTCTCCCCGCGCAGTGGCCAGGGAACACACAGCTCTGTCCCCACACAGTGGCCAGGTACACACACAGCTCTGCCCCCGCAGTGGCAGCCCAGGTACACACACAGCTTCCCCCACACAGTGGCCAGGTAACACACAGCTCTCCCCCACACAGTGGCCAGGTACACACACAGCTCTGCCCCCCGCGCAGTGGCCAGGTACACACACAGCTCTGCCCCGCGCAGTGGCTAGGTACACACACAGCTCTGCCCCCACACAGTGGCCAGGTACACACCCACCTCTGCCCCCGCGCAGTGGCCAGGGTAACACACAGCTCTGCCAGTCACAGTAAATGAATGTCTATAAATGATCATCTGAGCAGACAGCTGAATGGACAACATGACTGCAGGGTTGCTGAATCTGTCAACAGGTAGGGAAAGAGGAAAGGGGAGAGAGGACAGGGAGGGGACAAAATAATTGAATTGAGAGAACAGACAGAGAGAGGACTGATAGAGGGAGAAAGAAACACAGAGAGAGGACTGATACAGAGAGGACAGACAGAGATGACTGACAGAAACAGAGAGACAGAGATGACTAACAGTGAGAGAGAAACAGATGGTACTCAGTAATAGCAGCTTAGCCTGTGGGGAATCAGAAGGAGACGCTGGGATGGATGGATGGTTCTCTCCACTGTACTATGTAGATAACTATCTAATAATATCATTAAATCAGTCTAATGTGGTTCTCTAACTATCTAATAATATCATTAGATCAGTCTAATGTGGTTCTGTAGTAGATAACTATCTAATAATATCATTAGATCAGTCTAATGTGGTTCTGTAATACATAACTATCTAATAATATCATTAGATCAGTCTAATGTGGTTCTGTAGTAGATAACTATCTAATAGTTTCATTAGATCAGTCTGTGGTTCTGTAATAGATAACTATCTAATAGTTTCATTAGATCAGTCTGTGGTTCTGTAATACATAACTATCTAATAATATCATTAGATCAGTCTAATGCTGTTCTGTGTTGTACAAAGACATTATACAGTGCCTTGCGAAAGTATTCGGCCCCCTTGAACTTTGCGACCTTTTGCCACATTTCAGGCTTCAAACATAAAGATATAAAACTGTAATTTTTTGTGAAGAATCAACAACAAGTGGGACACAATCATGAAGTGGAACGACATTTATTGTATATTTCAAACTTTTTTAACAAATCAAAAACTGAAAAATTGGGCGTGGAAAATTATTCAGCCCCTTTACTTTCAGTGCAGCAAACTCTCTCCAGAAGTTCAGTGAGGATCTCTGAACAATCCAATGTTGACCTAAATGACTAATGATGATAAATACAATCCACCTGTGTGTAATCAAGTCTCTGTATAAATGCACCTGCACTGTGATAGTCTCAGAGGTCCGTTAAAAGCGCAGAGAGCATCATGAAGAACAAGGAACACACCAGGCAGGTCCGAGATACTGTTGTGAAGAAGTTTAAAGCCGGATTTGGATACAAATGTTAGAATGGCCAAGTCAAAGTCCAGACCTAAATCCAATCGAGAATCTGTGGAAAGAACTGAAAACTGCTGTTCACAAATGCTCTCCATCCAACCTCACTGAGCTCGAGCTGTTTTGCAAGGAGGAATGGGGAAAAATGTCAGTCTCTCGATGTGCAAAACTGATAGAGACATACCCCAAGCGACTTACAGCTGTAATCGCAGCAAAAGGTGGCGCTACAAAGTATTAACTTAAGGGGGCTGAATAATTTTGCACCGCCCAATTTTCAGTTTCTGATTTGTTAAAAAAGTTTGAAATATCCAGCAAATGGCTGCTCCACTCTCATGATTGTGTCCCACTTGTTGTTGTTTCTTCACAACAAAATACAGTTTTTATATCTTTGTTTGGGTGCCTGAAATGTGGCAAAAGGTCGCAAAGTTCAAGGGGGCCGAATACTTTCGCA
>NW_027013129.1:0-17105 GCF_036934945.1 Oncorhynchus masou masou
GGTAGTCAGCAGTATGAGTGGTCTGGTTTCAACAGGCTGGTTGTCAGGTAGTCAGCAGTATGAGTGGTCTGGTTTCAACAGGCTGGTTGTCAGGTAGTCAGCAGTATGAGGGTCTGTCTGCAACAGGCTGGTTGTCAGGTAGTCAGCAGTATGAGGGTCTGGTTTCAACAGGCTGGTTGTCAGGTAGTCAGCAGTATGAGTGGTCTGGTTTCAACAGGCTGGTTGTCAGGTAGTCAGCAGTATGAGTGGTCTGGTTTCAACAGGCTGGTTGTCAGGTAGTCAGCAGTGTTGAGTGCATCTGGTTTCAACAGGCTAACTGGTTGTCAGGTAGTCAGCAGTATGAGTGGTCTGGTTTCAACAGGCTGGTTGTCAGGTAGTCAGCAGTATGAGTGGTCTGGTTTCAACAGGCTGGTTGTCAGGTAGTCAGCAGTATGAGTGGTCTGGTTTCAACAGGCTGGTTGTCAGGTAGTCAGCAGTATGAGTGGTCTGGTTTCAACAGGCTGGTTGTCAGGTAGTCAGCAGTATGAGTGGTCTGGTCTGAAACAGGCTGGTTGTCAGGTAGTCAGCAGTATGAGTGGTCTGGTCTGCAACAGGCTGGTTGTCAGGTAGTCAGCAGTATGAGTGGTCTGGTTTCAACAGGCTGGTTGTCAGGTAGTCAGCAGTATGAGTGGTCTGGTTTCAGCAGGGCTGGTTGTCAGGTAGTCAGCAGTATGAGTGGTCTGGTTTCAACAGGCTGGTTGTCAGGTAGTCAGCAGTATGAGTGGTCTGTTTCAACAGGCTGGTTGTCAGGTAGTCAGCAGTATGAGTGGTCTGGTTTCAACAGGCTGGTTGTCAGGTAGTCAGCAGTATGAGTGGTCTGGTTTCAACAGGCTGGTTGTCAGGTAGTCAGCAGTATGAGTGGTCTGCAACAGGCTGGTTGTCAGGTAGTCAGCAGTATGAGTGTGGTCTGGTTGCAACAGTCTGGTTGTCAGGTAGTCAGCAGTATGAGTGGTCCTGGTCTGCAACAGTCTGGTTGTCAGGTAGTCAGCAGTATGAGTGGTCTGGTTTCAACAGGCTGGTTGTCAGGTAGTCAGCAGTATGAGTGGTCTGGTCTGCAACAGTCTGGTTGTCAGGTAGTCAGCAGTATGAGTGGTCTGGTCTGCAACAGTCTGGTTGTCAGGTAGTCAGCAGTATGAGTGGTCTGCAACAGGCTGGTTGTCAGGTAGTCAGCAGTATGAGTGGTCTGGTTTCAACAGGCTGGTTGTCAGGTAGTCAGCAGTATGAGTGGTCTGGTTTCAACAGGCTGGTTGTCAGGTAGTCAGCAGTATGAGTGGTCTGGTTTCAACAGGCTGGTTGTCAGGTAGTCAGCAGTATGAGTGGTCTGGTTTCAACAGGTTGGTTGTCAGGTAGTCAGCAGTATGAGTGGTCTGGTCTGCAACAGGCTGGTTGTCAGGTAGTCAGCAGTATGAGTGGTCTGGTTTCAACAGGCTGGTTGTCAGGTAGTCAGCAGTATGAGTGGTCTGGTTTCAACAGGCTGGTTGTCAGGTAGTCAGCAGTATGAGTGGTCTGGTCTGCAACAGGCTGGTTGTCAGGTAGTCAGCAGTATGAGTGGTCTGCAACAGGCTGGTTGTCAGGTAGTCAGCAGTATGAGTGGTCTGCAACAGGCTGGTTGTCTGGTAGTCAGCAGTATGAGTGGTCTGGTCTGCAACAGGCTGGTTGTCAGGTAGTCAGCAGTATGAGTGGTCTGCAACAGGCTGGTTGTCAGGTAGTCAGCAGTATGAGTGGTCTGCAACAGGCTGGTTGTCAGGTAGTCAGCAGTATGAGTGGTCTGGTTCAACAGGCTGGTTGTCAGGCAGTCGGCAGTATGAGTGGTCTGCAACAGGCTGGTTGTCAGGTAGTCAGCAGTATGAGTGGTCTGCAACAGGCTGGTTGTCAGGTAGTCAGCAGTATGAGTGGTCTGCAACAGGCTGGTTGTCAGGTAGTCAGCAGTATGAGTGGTCTGGTTTCAACAGGCTGGTTGTCAGGTAGTCAGCAGTATGAGTGGTCTGGTTTCAACAGGCTGGTTGTCAGGTAGTCAGCAGTATGAGTGGTCTGGTTTCAACAGGCTGGTTGTCAGGTAGTCAGCAGTATGAGTGGTCTGGTTTCAACAGGCTGGTTGTCAGGTAGTCAGCAGTATGAGTGGTCTGGTCTGCAACAGGCTGGTTGTCAGGTAGTCAGCAGTATGAGTGGTCTGGTTTCAACAGGCTGGTTGTCAGGTAGTCAGCAGTATGAGTGGTCTGGTTTCAACAGGCTGGTTGTCAGGTAGTCAGCAGTATGAGTGGTCTGGTTTCAACAGGCTGGTTGTCAGGTAGTCAGCAGTATGAGTGGTCTGGTTTCAACAGGCTGGTTGTCAGGTAGTCAGCAGTATGAGTGGTCTGGTTTCAACAGGCTGGTTGTCAGGTAGTCAGCAGTATGAGTGGTCTGGTTTCAACAGGCTGGTTGTCAGGTAGTCAGCAGTATGAGTGGTCTGGTTTCAACAGGCTGGTTGTCAGGTAGTCAGCAGTATGAGTGGTCTGGTTTCAACAGGCTGGTTGTCAGGGTAGTCAGCAGTATGAGTGGTCTGGTTTCAACAGGCTGGTTGTCAGGTAGTCAGCAGTATGAGTGGTCTGGTTTCAACAGGCTGGTTGTCAGGTAGTCAGCAGTATGAGTGGTCTGGTTTCAACAGGCTGGTTGTCAGGTAGTCAGCAGTATGAGTGGTCTGGTTTCAACAGGCTGGTTGTCAGGTAGTCAGCAGTATGAGTGGTCTGGTTTCAACAGGCTGGTTGTCAGGTAGTCAGCAGTATGAGTGGTCTGGTTTCAACAGGCTGGTTGTCAGGTAGTCAGCAGTATGAGTGGTCTGGTTTCAACAGGCTGGTTGTCAGGTAGTCAACAGTATGAGTGGTCTGGTTTCAACAGGCTGGTTGTCAGGTAGTCAGCAGTATGAGTGGTCTGGTTTCAACAGGCTGGTTGTCAGGTAGTCAGCAGTATGAGTGGTCTGGTTTCAACAGGCTGGTTGTCAGGTAGTCAGCAGTATGAGTGGTCTGGTCTGCAACAGGCTGGTTGTCAGGTAGTCAGCAGTATGAGTGGTCTGGTTTCAACAGGCTGGTTGTCAGGTAGTCAGCAGTATGAGTGGTCTGGTCTTCAACAGGCTGGTTGTCAGGTAGTCAGCAGTATGAGTGGTCTGGTTTCAACAGGCTGGTTGTCAGGTAGTCAGCAGTATGAGTGGTCTGGTTTCAACAGGCTGGTTGTCAGGTAGTCAGCAGTATGAGTGGTCTGGTTTCAACAGGCTGGTTGTCAGGTAGTCAGCAGTATGAGTGGTCTGGTTTCAACAGGCTGGTTGTCAGGTAGTCAGCAGTATGAGTGGTCTGGTTTCAACAGGCTGGTTGTCAGGTAGTCAGCAGTATGAGTGGTCTGGTTTCAACAGGCTGGTTGTCAGGTAGTCAGCAGTATGAGTGGTCTGCAACAGGCTGGTTGTCAGGTAGTCAGCAGTATGAGTGGTCTGGTTTGCAACAGGCTGGTTGTCAGGTAGTCAGCAGTATGAGTGGTCTGGTTTCAACAGGCTGGTTGTCAGGTAGTCAGCAGTATGAGTGGTCTGTTTCAACAGGCTGGTTGTCAGGTAGTCAGCAGTATGAGTGGTCTGGTTTCAACAGGCTGGTTGTCAGGTAGTCAGCAGTATGAGTGGTCTGGTTTCAACAGGCTGGTTGTCAGGTAGTCAGCAGTATGAGTGGTCTGGTTTCAACAGGCTGGTTGTCAGGTAGTCAGCAGTATGAGTGGTCTGGTTTCAACAGGCTGGTTGTCAGGTAGTCAGCAGTATGAGTGGTCTGGTTTCAACAGGCTGGTTGTCAGGTAGTCAGCAGTATGAGTGGTCTGGTTTCAACAGGCTGGTTGTCAGGTAGTCAGCAGTATGAGTGGTCTGGTTTCAACAGGCTGGTTGTCAGGTAGTCAGCAGTATGAGTGGTCTGGTCTGCAACAGGCTGGTTGTCAGGTAGTCAGCAGTATGAGTGGTCTGGTTTCAACAGGCTGGTTGTCAGGTAGTCAGCAGTATGAGTGGTCTGGTTTCAACAGGCTGGTTGTCAGGTAGTCAGCAGTATGAGTGGTCTGGTTTCAACAGGCTGGTTGTCAGGTAGTCAGCAGTATGAGTGGTCTGGTTTCAACAGGCTGGTTGTCAGGTAGTCAGCAGTATGAGTGGTCTGGTTTCAACAGGCTGGTTGTCAGGTAGTCAGCAGTATGAGTGGTCTGGTTTCAACAGGCTGGTTGTCAGGTAGTCAGCAGTATGAGTGGTCTGGTTGCAACAGGCTGGTTGTCAGGTAGTCAGCAGGGAGGTCTGTTCAACAGGCTGGTTGTCAGGTAGTCAGCAGTATGAGTGGTCTGGTTTCAACAGGCTGGTTGTCAGGTAGTCAGCAGTATGAGTGGTCTGGTTTCAACAGGCTGGTTGTCAGGTAGTCAGCAGTATGAGTGGTCTGGTCTTCAACAGGCTGGTTGTCAGGTAGTCAGCAGTATGAGTGGTCTGGTTTCAACAGGCTGGGTCAGGTAGGCAGTATGGTGGGCTGGGAGGCTGTTGGCAGGTAGTCAGGGAGGCTGTTTCAACAGGCTGGTTGTCAGGTAGGCAGTAGGTGGTCTGGTTTCAACAGGCTGGTTGCAAGTCAGCTGTAGGCGGGCTGGGAGGCTGTTGTCTGGTAGTCAGTAGTATGAGGTTTCAACAGGCTGGGTCAGGGAGTCAGTAGTATGAGTGGTCTGGGAGGTTTCAGGAGGCTGTAGGCTGGTTGTCAGGTAGGCTGTATGAGTGGGCTGGGCAACAGGCTGGTTGTCAGGGTCAGCAGTATGAGTGGTCTGGTTTCAACAGGCTGGTTGTCAGGGAGTCAGCAGTAGGCGGGCAGGGAGGCTGGTTGTCAGGGCAGCAGTATGAGGGGCTGTTTCAACAGGCTGGGTCAGGAGGCTGTAGGCTGGTCTGCAACAGGCTGGTTGTCGGGCAGGGAGGTCTGGTTTCAACAGGCGGGCAGGGAGGCTGTAGGCGGGCAGGAGGCTGTAGGCGGGCAGGGGAGGCTGTAGGCGGGCAGGGAGGCTGTAGGCGGGCAGGGAGGCTGTAGGCGGGGCAGGGAGGCTGTAGGCGGGCAGGGAGGCTCAGGCTGATTGAGGGAGGCTGTAGGCGGGCAGGGAGGCTGCAGGCGGGCAGGGAGGCTGTAGGCGGGCAGGGAGGCTGTAGGCAGAGGCAGGGAGGCTGTAGGCGTGGCAGGGGAGGCTGTAGGCGGTCAGGGAGCATTTTCCAGGCGGGCAGGGAGGCTGTAGGCGGGATGGGAGGCTGTGGGCTGGGCAGGGAGGCTGAGAGCGGGCAGGAGGCTGTGGCGGGCAGGGAGGCTGTGAGGGCAGGGAGGCTGTTTCCCGGGGTGAGGGAGGCTGTAGGGCGAACATGGAGGCTGTGGGCGGGCAGGGGAGGCTGTGGGCGGGCTAGGAGGCTGTAACCGGGCAGGAGGCTGAGGCGGGCATGGAGGCTGTAGGCGGGCAGGGAGGATGGCGGGCAGAGGCGTGAAAGGGCGGGCACTGAGGGAGGCTGTGGCGGGCAGGAGGCTGTGGGGCCCACTGAGGGAGGCTGTAAGGCGGGCAGGGAGGCTGTGAGGCGGGCATGGGAGGCTGTAGGCGGGCAGGAGGCTGTCACTGAGGGAGGATGCTGTGGCGGGCAGGGAGGCTGTGGGTACAGGGAGGAGCTGATGGACAGGGAGGTCTGTAGGCGGGCAGGGAGGCTGTAGGCGGGCAGGGAGGCTGTAGGCGGGCAGGGAGGCTGTAGGCGGGCAGGGAGGCTGTAGGCGGGCAGGGAGGCTGTAGGCGGGCAGGGAGGCTGTAGGCGGGCAGGGAGGCTGTAGGCGGGCAGGGTTAGTCAGGCTGATTGAGGTAGTATGTACATGTAGATATAGTTCATGTGACTGCAGATGATGAACAGAGAGTAGCAGCAGTGTAGAAGGATACATGGCAACATTACAGAGACACAGATGGCCGTGGAAAAAACAAATATTGTCATTTCATTTTTCTGTCCAGATCTATTTCACTGTATTTTCTTGATGAGATTCTTTCTCTCTGGTCTATAATTGGAGAGCATTTCAGGCCAGATACCCAACGAGCTGCTACTGAGAGAAACCAATCGCTTTGTTTCCTCGGGGTGATTCGCTTATCATTTGTATTCTGAACATGGACACCAGTATTCCGCATCGCTGCCTAGTTACCACTTCTACTACATAGTAACCGTCTCACTGAGGGAGGATGGACATGGTGGGACAAGGAGGATGGACATGATGGTCGTAGTAACCGTCTCTCTGAGGGAGGATGGACATGGTGGTCATAGTAACCGTCTCATCTGAGGGAGGATGGACATGGTGGTCATAGTAACCGTCTCACTGAGGGAGGATGGACATGGTGGTCGTGTGGCTTCCTCACTGAGGGAGGATGGACATGGTGGTCATAGTAACCATCTCACTGAGGAGGATGGACATGGTGGTCTTAGTAACCGTCTCACTGAGGGAGGATGGACATGGTGGTCATAGTAACCGCCTCACTGAGGGAGGATGGACATGGTGGTCTTAGTAAGTGAGGGAGGAACATGGTGGTCATAGTAACCGCCTCAGTGAGGGAGGATGGACATGGTGGTCTTAGTAACCTTCTCACTGAGGGAGGATGGACATGGTGGTCGTAGTAACCGTCTCACTGAGGAAGGATGGACACTGAGGGAGGATGGACATGGTGGCCGTAGTAACCGCCTCACTGAGGGAGGATGGACATGGTGGTCGTAGTAACCGTCTCACTGAGGGAAGGATGGACATGGTGGTCGTAGTAACCGCCTCACTGAGGGAGGATGGACATGGTGGTCGTAGATGGAACTTAGTAACCGCCTCACTGAGGGAGGATGGACATCGGTAGCCGTCTCACTAGTAATGGCCGTAACCTTCTCACTGAGGGAGGATGGACATGGTGGTCAGTAACCGTCTCACTGAGGGAGGATGGACATGGTGGTCGTAGGCCTCACTGGTGGACATAGTAACCGTCTCACTGAGGATGGACAGTCATAGTAACCGTCTCACTGAGGATGGACATGGTGGTCATAGTAACCGTCTCACTGAGGATGGACATGGTGGTCGTAGTAACCGTCTCTCTGAGGATGGATGGTGGGATGGACATGGTGGTCATAGTAACCGTCTCTCTGAGGGAGGATGGACATGGTGGTCATAGTAACCGTCTCTCTGAGGAGGATGGACATGGTGGTCGTAGTAACCGTCTCACTGAGGGAGGATGGACATGGTGGTCATAGTAACCATCTCACTGAGGGAGGATGGACATGGTGGTCATAGTAACCGCCTCTCACTTAGAGAAGTGGAGGAGGACTGATTTGGTTTGGTGTGAGAGCTGATTTGGTTTGGTGTGAGAGCAGAGAGAGCTGATTTGGAGGGAGGATGGACATTTTGGTTTGGTGTGAGAGCAGGGAGGATGGACATGGTGGTCGGGAGCTGCCTCACTGAGGGAGGATGGACATGGTGGTGATTTGGTTTGGTGTGAGACCTCACTGAGGAGGATGGACAGTAAGAGCTGACTTAGTGTGTGGAGAAGAGAGCTGAGCAGAGAGAGGATTTGTTTGGTTGAGCTTGGTGTGAGAGCTGATTTGGTTTGGTGTGAGAGCAGAGAGCTGATTTGGTTTGATTGAGAGCGAGCTGATTTGGTTTGGTGTGAGAGCAGAGAGCAGCAGAGAGCTGATTCGGTTTGGTTGAGAGCAGAGAGCTGATTCGGGTTTGGTGTGAGAGCAGAGAGAGCTGATTTGGTTTGGTGTGAGAGCAGAGAGAGCTGATTTGGTTTGGTGTGAGAGCAGAGAGCTGATTTGGTTTGGTGAGAGAGAGAGCTGATTTGGTTTGGTGTGAGAGAGAGAGCTGATTTGGTTTGGGTGAGAGCAGAGAGCTGATTTGGTTTGGTGAGAGAGAGAGAGCTGATTTGGTGTGAGAACAACAGCAAACGACTCGGTCAGATCCGTTGTGTTGACTGGGGCCTTTATATACTGAACAACAGCAAACGACCCTCGGTCAGATCCGTTGTGTTGACTGGGGCCTTTAGATACTGAACAACAGCAAACGACCCGGTCAGACCAGCTGTGTGGACTGGGGCCTTTTATATACTGAACAACAGCAAACGACCTCGGTCAGATCCGTCGTGCTGACTGGGGCCTTTATATACTGAACAGCAAACGACCCTCGGTCAGATCTGTTGTGTTGACTGGGGCCTTTATATACTGAACAACAGCAAACGACCCTCGGTCAGATCCGTTGTGTTGACTGAAGCCTTTATTGTTGAATACGCTCCACCTCCGGGCGGGCCAGTTCAATACGCTCCACCTCCGGGCGGGCCAGTTCAATACGCTCCACCTCCGGGCGGGCCAGTTCAATACGCTCCACCTCCGGGCGGGCCAGTTCACGCCTCCACCTCCGGGCGGGCCAGTTCAATACGCTCCACCTCCGGGCGGGCCAGTTCACGCTCCACCTCCGGTCGGGCCAGTTCAATACGCTCCACCTCCGGCGGGCCAGTTCATTACGCTCCACCTCCGGCCGGGCCAGTTCAATAGGCTCCACCCTCCGGGCGGGCCAGTTCACCAGGCTCCACCTCCGGGCGGGCCAGTTCAATAGGCTCCACCACCGGGCGGGCCAGTTCAATAGGCTCCACCTCCGGCGGGCCAGTTCAATAGGCTCCACCTCCGGGGCGGCCAGTTCAATAGGCAACCTCCGGCGGGCCAGTTCCACAGGGCTCCACCTCCGGGCGGACCAGTTCAATAGGCCCACCTCCGGGCGGCCAGTTCAATAAGCTCCACCTCCGGGCGGGCCAGTTCTCACTGGAGACTTCCGGGCGGGCCAGTTCAATACGCCCACCCTCCGTGTTTGATGTGGGATTGAAACGCCCGCTTCCACTGAGTCCGGGCAGGAGTCCCAGTCTATTTCCTGTATAGTACCCTACTGGGCGGCCCTATTCCCTATATAGAACACTACCGGGCGAGCCCTCTTCCCTATATAGAACACTACTGTTGACCGGCCCTCTTCCCTATATAGAACACTACTGTTGACCAGAGCCCTATTCCCTATATAGAACACTACTGTTGGCAGAGCCCTATTCCCTATATAGAACTCCTACTGTTGCCCGGGCCCTATTCCCTATATAGGCTCCACTGTTGCCCAGAGCCCTATTCCCCTATAGAACACATGACCAGAGCCCTCTTCCCTATAGAACACTACTGTTGACAGGAGCCTCTTCCTATATAGAACACTACTGTTGACAGAGCCCTCTCCTATATAGAGACCCTGCTGTTGACCAGAGCCCTCTTCTCTATATAGAACACTACTGTTGACCAGAGCCCATAGGGAATATATGTTTGTGTGAGAGAGAGAATGTCTGTAATGTGGCCTAGCCAGTCGTCAGTCCACTGCTGCCAGAGTTGTGATCATTCTGTGAGACAGTGTTGTCATTTATTTCTTCAGCCTGGTGAACCAGGACTATCAATCTGAAGTCCATCACTGCAATTAACAGCTGTAATGTGTGGAACAGCATCCACTATAAACACTGTAGAATCCATTAGTGTTAGAGGTCAGGGAGGAACTGAAGCTCTGTTTGTCTACCAAATACCACAAGGATTTCAGAGCTACTAGTTAAAAACAAACACAAGACATTTTGTTTTGTCTTTGAAAGTCTATTTTTCAAATCCTTCATTTGAGAGAGACATGTTCTGTTAACCTGATAACTATTTCTCTCTGTCAGGGTCCTGTATCCAGACACAGGGCTGGTGGTTGCTAGTAGAGCCCACTGAAAGGGCAGGGTCTGTCTCCCTGCTACAGACCACTCTGTCCTGGACCCCTCTGGCAGCTATTGGCATCCCGTGCTCGGTCAGGTGGTATCTCTCAGCGGCTGGCTCACGGAGTAAAGATGACATCCAGTCAGAGTAAATGGTTACAGGGCTAATGGTTCTCTTTCCTTTTAATGATCAGTCTGTGGGGACCATGCTGGCATGCATCGTCCCGTGGTCCAGTGCAGTGGACTATGGGGAGGGAATGAGGACAGTCCAGTGTGGGGAGGGTGAGGACTATGGGGAGGGGGGTCCAGGGAATGAGGACAGTCCTGTGGGGTGGACTATGGGGAGGGAATGAGGACAGTCCTGTGAGGGTGGGGGGGAATGAGGACAGTCCTGTGGGGTGGGAGGGGAATGAGGACAGTCCTGTGGGGTGGACTATGGGAGGGAATGAGGACAGTCCTGTGGAGTGGACTATGGGGAGGGAATGAGGACAGTCCTGTGGTGGACTATGGGGAGGAATGAGGACAGTCCTGTGGGGTGGACTATGGGGAGGGAATGAGGACAGTCCTGTGGGGTGGACTATGGGGAGGGAATGAGGACAGTCCTGTGGACTATGGGGAGGGAATGAGGACAGTCCTGTGGGGTATGGGAGGGAATGAGGACAGTCCTGTGGACTGGATGGGGAGGGAATGAGGACAGTCCTGTGGACTATGGGAGGGAATGAGGACAGTCCTGTGGGGTGGACTATGGGGATGGGGGAGGGAATGAGGACAGTCCTGTGGGGGGTGGGGAGGAATGAGGACAGTCCTGTGGGGTGGACTATGGGGAGGGAATGAGGACAGTCCTGTGGGGTGGACTATGGGGAGGGAATGAGGACAGTCCTGTGGGGTGGGGGGAGGAATGAGGACAGTCCTGTGGGGTGGACTATGGGGAGGAATGAGGACAGTCCTGTGGGGTGGGGGAGGGAATGAGGACAGTCCTGTGGGGTGGTGGGAGGGAATGAGGACAGTCCTGTGGGGACTGTGGGGAGGAATGAGGACAGTCCTGTGGGGGTGGGGAGGGAATGAGGACAGTCCTGTGGGGTGATTATGGGGAGGGAATGAGGACAGTCCTGTGGGGGGTGGGGAGGGAATGAGGACAGTCCTGTGGGGTGGGACTATGGGGAGGAATGAGGACAGTCCTGTGGGGTGGACTATGGGAGGGAATGAGGACAGTCCTGTGGGGTGGGGGAGGGAATGAGGACAGTCCTGTGGGGTGGACTATGGGGAGGGAATGAGGACAGTCCTGTGGATGGACTATGGGGAGGGAATGAGGACAGTCCTGTGGAGTGGACTATGGGGAGGGAATGAGGACAGTCCTGTGGGGGTGGGGAGGGGAATGAGGACAGTCCTGTGGGGTGGACTATGGGGAGGGAATGAGGACAGTCCTGTGGGTGGGGAGGGGAATGAGGACAGTCCTGTGGGGTGGGGGAGGGAATGAGGACAGTCCTGTGGGGGGAATGGACAGTATGGGGAGTCCTGTGGGGTGGGGAGGGAATGAGGACAGTCCTGTGGGGTGGACTATGGGAGGGAATGAGGACAGTCCTGTGGGGTGGACTATGGGAGGGAATGAGGACAGTCCTGTGGAGGGAATGAGGACAGTCCTGTGGGGTGGACTATGGGGAGGGAATGAGGACAGTCCTGTGGTGGACTATGGGGAGGGAATGACAGTCCTGTGGGTGGACTGGGGAGGAATGAGGACAGTCCTGTGGGGTGGGGGAGGGAATGAGGACAGTCCTGTGGGGTGGACTATGGGGAGGGAATGAGGACAGTCCAGTGGGGTGGACTATGGGGAGGGAATGAGGACAGTCCAGTGGGGTGGACTATGGGGAGGGAATGAGGACAGTCCTGTGGGTGGACTATGGGGAGGGAATGAGGACAGTCCAGTGGGGTGGACTATGGGGAGGGAATGAGGACAGTCCTGTGGGGGTGGACCATGGGAGGGAATGAGGACAGTCCTGTGGGGGGGGAGGGAATGAGGACAGTCCGTGGGGAGGGAATGAGACAGTCCTGTGGGGACTATGGGGAGGGAATGAGGACAGTCCTGTGGGGACTATGGGGAGGGAATGAGGACAGTCCTGTGGGGTGGGGGGAGGGAATGAGGACAGTCCTGTGGGGTGGGGGGGGGAATGAGGACAGTCCTGTGGACTATGGGGAGGGAATGGACAGTCCTGTGGGGTGGACTATGGGGAGGGAATGAGGACAGTCCTGTGGACTATGGGTCCTGTGGGGTGGGGAGGGAATGAGGACAGTCCTGTGGGGTGGAATGAGGACAGTCCTGTTTAGTGGGGAGGGAATGAGGACAGTCCTGTGGGTGGACTATGGGGGGGGGAATGAGGACAGTCCTGTGGGGTGGACTATGGGAGGGAATGAGGACAGTCCTGTGGACTATGGGGAGGGAATGAGGACAGTCCTGTGGACTATGGGGAGGGAATGAGGACAGTCCTGTGGGGTGGACTATGGGGAGGGAATGAGGACAGTCCTGTGGGGTGGACTATGGGGAGGGAATGAGGACAGTCCTGTGGGGTGGGGGAGGGAATGAGGACAGTCCTGTGGGGTGGGGGAGGGGAATGAGGACAGTTCTGTGGAGTGGGGAGGGAATGAGGACAGTCCTGTGGGGTGGACTATGGGGAGGAATGAGGACAGTCCTGTGGGGTGGACTATGGGGAGGGAATAGGGGACAGTCCTGTGGGGTGGACTATGGGGAGGAATGAGGACAGTCCTGTGGGGTGGATTATGGGGGGGAATGAGGACAGTCCTGTGGGGTGGACTATGGGAGGGAATGAGGACAGTCCTGTGGGTGGACTATGGGGGAGGGAATGAGGACAGTCCTGTGGGGTGGACTATGGGGAGGGGAAGGAGGACAGTCCTGTGGGGTGGACTATGGGGGGAGGGGAATGAGGACAGTCCTGTGGAGTGGACTGGGGAGGGATGTGAGGACAGTCCTGTGGGGACTATGGGGAGAATGAGGACAGTCCTGTGGGTGGTGGGAGGGAATGAGGACAGTCCTGTGGGGTGGGGGGAATGAGGACAGTCCTGTGGGGTGGACTGTGGGGAGGGAATGAGGACAGTCTGTGGGGTGGACTATGGGGAGGAATGAGGACAGTCCTGTGGGGTGGACTATGGGGAGGAAGGAGGACAGTCCTGTGGGGTGGTGGGGGAGGGAATGAGGACAGTCCTGTGGAGTGGTGGGGAGGGAATGAGGACAGTCCTGTGGGGTGGACTATGGGGGAGGGGAATGAGGACAGTCCTGTGGAGTGGACTATGGGGAGGGAAGGAGGACAGTCCTGGTGGGTGGACTATGGGGAGGGAATGAGGACAGTCCTGTGGGGTGGACTATGGGGAGGGAATGAGGACAGTCCTGTGGGGTGGGGGAGGGAATGAGGACAGTCCTGTGGGGTGGGGAGGGAATGAGGACAGTCCGTGTGGGAGTGGACTATGGGGAGTGGAAATGAGGACAGTCCTGTGGGGTGGACTATGGGGAGGGAATGAGGACAGTCCTGTGGGGTGGACTATGGGGAGGGAATGAGGACAGTCCTGTGGGGTGGACTATGGGGAGGGAATGAGGACAGTCCTGTGGGGGGTGGGGAGGGAATGAGGACAGTCCTGTGGGGTGGGAGGGAATGAGGACAGTCCTGTGGGGTGGACTATGGGGAGGGAATGAGGACAGTCCTGTGGGGTGGTGGGGAGGGAATGAGGACAGTCCTGTGGGGTGGACTATGGGGAGGGAATGAGGACAGTCCTGTGGGGTGGACTATGGGGAGGGAATGAGGACAGTCCTGTGGGGTGGGGAGGGAATGAGGACAGTCCTGTGGGGTGGACTATGGGGAGGGAATGAGGACAGTCCTGTGGAGTGGACTATGGGGAGGGAATGAGGACAGTCCTGTGGAGTGGGGAGGGAATGAGGACAGTCCTGTGGGGTGGACTATGGGGAGTGAATGAGGACAGTCCTGTGGGGTGGACTATGGGGAGGGAATGAGGACAGTCCTGTGGGGTGGGGAGGGAATGAGGACAGTCCTGTGGGGTGGACTATGGGGAGGGAATGAGGACAGTCCTGTGGAGTGGACTATGGGGAGGGAATGAGGACAGTCCTGTGGGGTGGCGGAGGGAATGAGGACAGTCCTGTGGGGTGGACTATGGGAGGGAATGAGGACAGTCCTGTGGTGTGGGGAGGGAATGAGGACAGTCCTGTGGGGTGGACTATGGGGAGGGAATGAGGACAGTCCTGTGGGTGTGGGGAGGGAATGAGGACAGTCCTGTGGGGTGGACTATGGGGAGGGAATGAGGACAGTCCTGTGGGGTGGGGGAGGGAATGAGGACAGTCCTGTGGGGTATGGGGAGGGAATGAGGACAGTCCTGTGGGGTGGACTATGGGGAGGGAATGAGGACAGTGGAGTGGACTATGGGGAGGGAATGAGGACAGTCCTGTGGGGTGGGGAGGGAATGAGGACAGTCCTGTGGGGTGGGGAGGGAATGAGGACAGTCCTGTGGAGTGGACTATGGGGAGGGAATGAGGACAGTCCTGTGGGGTGGGGGAGGGAATGAGGACAGTCCTGTGGGTGGACTATGGGGAGGGAATGAGGACAGTCCTGTGGGGTGGGGAGGGAATGAGGACAGTCCTGTGGGGTGGACTATGGGGAGGGAATGAGGACAGTCCTGTGGAGTGGGGAGGGAATGAGGACAGTCCTGTGGGGTGGGGAGGGAATGAGGACAGTCCTGTGGGGTGGGGAGGGAATGAGGACAGTGGGGTGGACTATGGGGAGGGAATGAGGACAGTGGAGTGGACTATGGGGAGGGAATGAGGACAGTGGAGTGGACTATGGGGAGGGAATGAGGACAGTGGAGTGGACTATGGGGAGGGAAGGAGGGTGGTCCTGTGGGGAGGGAAGGAGGGTGGTCCTGTGGGGAGGGGAAGGAGGGAGGTCCTGTGGGGAGGGAAGGAGGGCGGTCCTGTGGGGAGGGAAGGAGGGGCGGTCCTGTGGGGAGGGAAGGAGGGCGGTCCTGTGGGGAGGGCGGTCCTGTGGGGAGGGTGGTCCTGTGGGGAGGGAAGGAGGGTGGTCCTGTGTGGAGGGAAGGAGGGTGGTCCTGTGGGGAGGTAAAGGAGGGCGGTCCTGTGGGGAGGGAAGGAGGGCGGTCCTGTGGGGAGGGAAGGAGGGAGGTCCTGTGGGGAGGGAAGGAGGGAGGTCCTGTGTGGAGGGAAGGAGGGCGGTCCTGTGGGGAGGGGAGGAGGACGGTCCTGTGGGGAGGGGAGGAGGGGCGGTCCTGTGGGGAGGGAGGAGGGCGGTCCTGTGGGGAGGGGAGGAGGGCGGTCCTGTGGGGAGGGAGGAGGCGGTCCTGTGGGGAGGGGGAGGGAGGGCGGTCCTGTGGGGAGGGGAGGAGGGGCTGTCCTGTGTGGAGGGTGGTCCTGTGGGGAGGGAAGGAGGGCGGTCCTGTGGGGAGGGAAGGAGGGAAGGAGGGCGGTCCTGTGGGGAGGGGAAGGAGGGTGGTCCTGTGGGGAGGGGAAGGAGGGTGGTCCTGTGGGGGAGGGAAGGAGGGCGGTCCTGTGGGGAGGAAGGAGAGGGCGGTCCTGTGTGGAGGGAAGGAGGGTGTTCCTGTGGGGAGGGAAGGAGGGCGGTCCTGTGGGGAGGGAAGGAGGGCGGTCCTGTGGGGGAGGGAAGGAGGGCGGTCCTGTGGGGAGGGAAGGAGGGTGGTCCTGTGGGGAGAGGAAGGAGGGTGGTCCTGTGGGGGAGGGCGGTCCTGTGGGGGAGGGAAGGAGGGCGGTCCTGTGGGGAGGGAAGGAGGGTGGTCCTGTGGGGGGGAGGGTGAAGGAGGGGCGGTCCTGGGGAGGGTGGTCCTGTGGAGGAAGGAGAGGGGAGGGCGGTCCTGTGAGGGGAGGGTAAGGGAGGGCGGTCCTGTGGGGAGGGAAGGAGGGTGGTCCTGTGGGGAGGGCGGTCCTGTGGGGGAGGGAAGGAGGGGGCGGTCCTGTGGGGGAGGGAAGAGGGTGGTCCTGTGGGGGAGGAAGGAGGGTGGTCCTGTGGGGAGGCGGTCCTGTGGGGGAGGGAAGGAGGGGCGGTCCTGTGGGGGGAGGGAAGGGAGGGGGCGGTCCTGTGGGGAGAGGAAAGGAGGGGCGGTCCTGTGGGGAAGAGGAAGGAGGGCGGTCCTGTGGGGGAGGGAAGGAGGGCGGTCCTGTGGGGGAGGGAAGGAGGGTGGTCCTGTGGGGAGGGAAGGAGGGTGGTCCTGTGGGGAGGGCGGTCCTGTGGGGGAGGGAAGGAGGGCGGTCCTGTGGGGAGGGAAGGAGGGGCGGTCCTGTGGGGAGGAAGCAGGACGGTCCTGTGGGGAGGTAAGGAGGGCGGTCCTGTGGGGAGGGAAGGAGGGCGGTCCTGTGGGGAGGGAAGGAGGGCGGTCCTGTGGGAAGGGAAGCAGGACGGTCCTGTGACGTTTTGTTTCCTGTCTGTCTGGGAGTGCAGCTCACCTGGCTGTGATGTAGGAACCCTTGTAGTGGTGCAGCCTGGATGCAGTTCAGTCAAACTCAATACATCAGATTAATTCTGTCTTGAATGGCAAACTAATCCCTATATAGTGCACTACTTATAACTGGGCCCCCCTCCCCCAAAATAGGGAGTAGGGTGCTATTTGGGAAACAAGAGGTCTTACAACAGGGCTTACTGCAGGTTTCATGTTAACCAACACAATGTGGTCTGTAGAGCTGTGTTCTGGGGGGGTCATAGTAACAGATATTATTCATGTTCACCAACACAACGTGGTCTGTAGAGCTGTGTTCTGGGTGGGTCATAGTAACAGATATTATTCATGTTAACCAACACAATGTGGTCTGTAGAGCTGTGTTCTGGGGGGGTTATAGTAACAGATATTATTCATGTTCCCCAACACAACGTGGTCTGTAGAGCTGTGTTCTGGGGGGTCATAGTAACAGATATTATTCATGTTCCCCAACACAATGTGGTCTGTAGAGCTGTGTTCTGGGGGGTCATAGTAACAGATATTATTCATGTTAACCAACACAACGTGGTCTGTAGAGCTGTGTTCTGGGGGGGGGTCATAGTAACAGATATTATTCTGTTAAGCCAACACAATGTGGTCTGTAGAGCTGTGTTCTGGGGGGGTCATAGTAACAGATATTATTCATGTTAACCAACACAATGTGGTCTGTAGAGCTGTGTTCTGGGGGGGGGTCATAGTAACAGATATTATTCATGTTCACCACACAATGTGGTCTGTAGAGCTGTGTTCTGGGGGTCATAGTAACAGATATTATTCATGTTAACCAA
>NW_027013130.1:0-17101 GCF_036934945.1 Oncorhynchus masou masou
GTTAGATACATTCTGTTTGTTTGAGACATTCTGCTGTTGGAGACATTCTGCTGTTGGGACATTCTGCTGTTGGAGACATTCTGCTGTTTGGAGACATTCTGCTGTTGGAGACATTCTGCTGTTGGAGACATTCTGCTGTTGGAGACATTCTGCTGTTGGAGACATTCTGCTGTTGGACATTCTGCTGTTGGGGACATTCTGCTGTTGGAGACATTCTGCTGTTGGAGACATTCTGCTGTTGGAGACATTCTGCTGTTGGAGACATTCTGCTGTTGGAGACATTCTGCTGTTGGAGACATTCTGCTGTTGGGACAGACATTCTGCTGTTGGAGACATTCTGCTGTTGGGGACTGCTGTTGGAGACATTCTGCTGTTGGAGACATTCTGCTGTTGGAGACATTCTGCTGTTGGAGACATTCTGCTGTTGGAGACATTCTGCTGTTGGAGACATTCTGGTTAGAGACATTTCTGTTGGAGACAGTCTGCTGTTAGCAGGGTCATTGGAGACATTCTGCTGTTGGAGACATTCTGCTGTTGGAGACATTCTGCTGTTGGAGACATTCTGCTGTTGGCCATTGGAGACATTCTGCTGTTGGAGACATTCTGCTGAGGAGACATTCTGCTGTTGGAGACATTCTGCTTTTAGAGACATTGGAGACATTCAGGGTCTATTGGAGGAGGAGGAGGTCTAATTCATAGACAGGGTCTATTGGAGGAGGAGGAGGAGGAGGTCTGGAGAATTCATAGACAGGGTCTATTGGAGGAGGAGGAGGTCTAATTCATAGACAGGGTCTATTGGAGGAGGAGGAGGTCTAATTCATAGACAGGGTCTATTGGAGGAGGAGGAGGTCTAATTCATAGACAGGGTCTATTGGAGGAGGAGGAGGTCTAATTCATAGACAGGGTCTATTGGAGGAGGAGGAGGAGGAGGTCTAATTCATAGACAGGGTCTATTGGAGGAGGAGGAGGTCTAATTCATAGACAGGGTCTATTGGAGGAGGAGGAGGTCTAATTCATAGACAGGGTCTATTGGAGGAGGAGGAGGGTCTAATTCATAGACAGGGTCTATTGGAGGAGGAGGAGGAGGTCTAATTCATAGACAGGGTCTATTGGAGGAGGAGGAGGAGGTCTAATTCATAGACAGGGTCTATTGGAGGAGGAGGAGGTCTAATTCATAGACAGGGTCTATTGGAGGAGGAGGAGGTCTAATTCATAGACAGGGCCTATTGGAGGAGGAGAGGTCTAATTCATAGACAGGGTCTATTGGAGGAGGAGGAGGAGGAGGTCTAATTCATAGACAGGGTCTATTGGAGGAGGAGGAGGTCTAATTCATAGACAGGGCCTATTGGAGGAGGAGGAGGTCTAATTCATAGACAGGGTCTATTGGAGGAGGAGGAGGAGGTCTAATTCATAGACAGGGCCTATTGGAGGAGGAGGAGGTCTAATTCATAGACAGGGTCTATTGGAGGAGGAGGAGGTCTAATTCATAGACAGGGTCTATTGGAGGAGGAGGAGGTCTAATTCATAGACAGGGTCTATTGGAGGAGGAGGAGGAGGTCTAATTCATAGACAGGGTCTATTGGAGGAGGAGGTCTAATTCATAGACAGGGCCTATTGGAGGAGGAGGAGGTCTTAAAGACAGAAGGAAAAGTCAGATAAATAGATACAATGGTGAAATGTGTTCTGGTTAAAAGGATGATGTTTCCTGCGGGGTGGGTTGACATTTTAATGTTCATCTCCCTGGTGATGGCATGATGACATCATTAGGCTGACTCCCTGGTCAGGCCCAGCGGCATGCTGGGAAACCTCCTAATGGATGTCAACAGCTACCCTCCCAGCTCCCCCTCCCTCCCTCCCCCAGCTCCCTCCCTCCCTCCCTCCCTCCCTCCCTCCCTCCCTCCCTCCCCCTCCCCCTCCCTC
Organism: Oncorhynchus masou masou; assembly: GCF_036934945.1. Taxonomy (NCBI): domain Eukaryota; kingdom Metazoa; phylum Chordata; class Actinopteri; order Salmoniformes; family Salmonidae; genus Oncorhynchus; species Oncorhynchus masou. Next base: position 1,921 of record NW_027013130.1, read on the forward strand.
TCCCTCCCTCCCTCCCTCCCTCTCTCCCTCCCAGATAGCCACCTCATATGGCAGCAGAAGTGTCAGCTCTCCCATTGTGCCTTTGCTTGGCTCAAACCCAACAGTGTGTTTTCCACCACGAGATGAGCTCTCCCTCTCCCCCGCTCTCCCTTTCTGTCCCCTCTCTCTATATCTCTCTCTATATACAGTGGGGCAAAAATGTATTTAGTCAGCCACAAATTGTGCAAGTTCTCCTACTTAAAAAGATGAGCGAGGCCTGTAAATTTCATCATAGGTACACTTCAACTATGATAGACAAAATGAAAAAAAAATCCAGAAAATCACATTGTAGGATTTTTATGAATTTATTTGCAAATTATGGTGGAAAATGTGTATTAAATACTAAGACTAAATACTTTTTTGCCCCACTATATCTCCCCCCTCTCTCTCCCTCCACACCCCTCTCTTTCCCTCTTCCTTCCTCTCTCTCCCCCTCTCTCTCATTTCAATTCAAGGGGCTTTATTGGCAAGGGAAAAATATGTTAACATTGCCAAAGCAGGTGAAGTAGATAATATACAAAAGTGAAATAAAAAAATAAAAATGAACAGTAAACATTACACTCACAGAAGTTCTAAAAGAATAAAGACATTACAAATGCTATATTATGAATAAATACAGTGTTATAACGTACAAAAGTAAGTACAAAAGGGAAAAGAAATAAACATGAATATGGGTTGCAGCGGTTTAGGAGCGCCAAGCTGCCAAGTCCACGACCAAAAGGCTCCTCAACAACTTCTGCCCCCAAGCCGCCATATAAACCCGTTGAAGAAAACTCAACTTTCTGTTCCAAAGACGAGAGGATGGCGGTCCCCACGTTAAAAGGACAAGATCACCAACAGAACTAAGCCAACCTCAGCGTGAGCTCTGGTTGAATGACAAGAACCTAATGAAATTAGCATTGAATTTCAACATGAAAATGACGATCACCACGACGAAAGGATGAATTTCGACTATACCAGCCAGAATATAGCATGAGCTCAAAGCATGGCAACTTGTTATGAACTTTGAACTCTTATTCACTAAAGAAGTGATACCTCCTAGCCATTGCGTTAGCAACTTCAGAGGACCAGAGATCCAGGCTGGACCTCCCCGCCTTCTATCTAAGATCAATCTACCGAAACGCAGCTCAGAGTAAATATTTATTGCGTTTTCCTTTTTCAAACGGGCGGTAATTTACAATGCATAAGATACTGTATTTACGATAGCATAACTGCCCACGGCCCGATAGACACACAAAATCTCTTTGTTCCTCAGTCTTCCCGCTCTTTCATTCAAAACACCCTTTCTTTGTGTAACCAGTCATCATATCTGTTCCGTCCTCTAGGGACCTTTTCCTTTATGACAGAATTTGTAATCAATGTATGATCCATTCTGTGTAGATGTAATTCTGTATGATTATTTAGGTATTTAGTAAATAAATAAACCACATTTTGAATTGCTGATTCAACTTGTTAGCCAGGGTTCGTGAAGATAACCAAGAATTTATAACTGTCAGATGCGACTGAATAAGGTGAGGATTAAATATTGACTGCTATTGAGGTTAAAGATTACCAGGTCTTTAAGAGTTTATTCGGAAGACAACAGCTCTATAAACATTCTTTTGTGGTGCCCGACTTTATAGTTAATTACATTTACATGATTAGCTTAATCAGGTAATATTAATGACAGATAAATTATTTTATAGAATAGCATGTCATATCACTCAATCCGACATAGCCAAAGACACGACAATTGTCAAAGCTTGCCTTAAGTTTGGGTCAGTCACAGTGGTCAGGTATTCTGCCACTGTGTACTCTCTGTTTAGGGCCAAATAGCATTCTAGTTTGCTCAGTTTTTTTCTGAATTCTTTCCAACGTTTCAAGTAATTATCTTTTTGTTTTCTCATGATTTGGTTGGGTCTAATTGTGTTGCTATCCTGGGCTCTGTGGGGTGTGTTTGTGTTTGAACAGAGCCCCAGGACCAGGGGCTCTTCTCCAGGTGAATTTCTCTGTAGATAATGGCTTTGTTTTGGAAGGTTTGGGAATTGCTTCTCTCCCTCACCCCCCTCTCTCTCTCTCTCCCCACTCTCTCTCTCTCCCCACTCTCTCTCTCTCTCCCCACTCTCTATCTCTCCCCACTCTCTCTCTCTCCCCACTCTCTCTCTCTCTCCCCACTCTCTCTCTCTCCCACTCTCTCTCTCTCCCCACTCTCTCCCTCACCCCCTCTCCCTCACCCCCTCTCCCTCACCCCACTCTCTCTCTCTCCCCACTCTCTCCCTCACCCCACTCTCTCTCTCTCCCCACACTCTCTCTCTCCCACACTCTCTCTCTCCCCACTCTCTCTCTCTCCCCACTCTCTCCCTCACCCCCCCCCTCTCTCCCCACTCTCTCTCTCTCCTCCCTCTCTCCCTCACCCCCTCTCTCTCTCTCCCCACTCTCTCTCTCCCCACTCTCTCTCTCTCCCCACTCTCTCCCTCACCCCCTCTCTCTCTCTCCCCACTCTCTCTCTCTCCCACTCTCTCTCTCTCCCCACTCTCTCTCTCTCTCCCCACTCTCTCTCTCTCCCCACTCTCTCTCTCTCCCCACTCTCTCTCTCTCTCTCCCCACTCTCTCTCTCTCCCCACTCTCTCTCTCTCTCTCTCTCTCCCCACTCTCTCTCTCTCACCCCCCTCTCTCTCTCTCCCCACTCTCTCTCACCCCCTCTCTCTCTCCCCTCTCTCTCACCCCCCTCTCTCTCTCCCCACTCCTCTCTCTCTCCCCACTCTCTCTCTCCCCCACTCTCTCCCTCACCCCCCTCTCTCTCCCCCACTCTCTCTCTCTCCCCACTCCCTCCCTCACCCCCTCTCTCTCTCCCCACTCTCTCTCTCTCCCCACTCTCTCTCTCTCCCCCCTCTCTCTCTCTCTCTCACCACTCTCTCTCTCCCCACTCTCTCTCTCTCCCCACTCTCTCCCTCACCCCCCCTCTCTCTCTCCCCACTCTCTCCCCCTCTCTCTCCCCCTCTCTCTCTCTCTCCCCACTCTCTCTCTCTCTCCCCACTCTCTCTCTCTCCCCACTCTCTCTCTCTCCCCACTCTCTCCCTCACCCCCTCTCTCTCCCCACTCTCTCCCTCACCCCCCTCTCTCTCCCCACTCTCTCTCTCTGCTCTCCGTCTACTCTAAGCTACAGCTATCAGATACAGTACCAGTCAAAAGTTTGGACACCTATTCATTCCAGGGGTTTTCTTTATTTTTACTATTTTTACTATGCTAGTGAAGACATCAAAACTGTGAAATAACACATATGGAATCATGTAGTAACCAAAGAAGTGTTAAATGTTTGAGATTCTTCAAAGTAGCCACCCTTTGCCTTGATGATAACTTTGCACAATCTTGTCATTCTCTCAACCACCTTCATGAGGTAGTCACATGGAATGCGTTTAAATTTACAGATGTGCCTTCTTAAAATTGTATTTTATTTTTTAACCTTTATTTAACTCGGCAAGTCAGTTAAGAACAAATTCTTATTTTCAATGACCGCCTAGGAACAGTGGGTTAACTGCCTGTTCAGGGGCAGAATGACAGATTTGTACCTTGTCAGCTCTGGGGTTTGAACTTGCAACCTTAAATAAGATTGTCACACCCTGATCTGTTTCACCTGTCTTTGTGATTGTCTCCACCCCCTCCAGGTGTTGCCCATCTTCCCCATTTATCCCCTGTGCATTTATACCTGTGTTCTCTGTTTGTCTGTTGCTAGTTCGTCATGTTTGTCAAGTCAACCAGCAGTGTCTTTTCACCGTCTCTTTTTCTCGCCCTCCTGGTTTTGAACCTTGCCTGTCCTGTCTCTGAGCCCGCCTGCCTGACCACTCTGCCTGCCCTGACTCTGAGCCCGCCTGCCTGACCACTCTGCCTGCCCTGACTCTGAGCCTGCCTGCCATCCTGTACATTTGCCACACCTCTGGATTAGTGGCCTCTGCCTGACCCGTCCCTGAGCATATCTGCCGTGCTGTACCTTTCCGACACTACTCTGGTTATTGATCCCTGCCTGCCTTGACCTGTCGTTTGCCTGCCCTGTTGCTGTAATTAAAACATATATATTTAACATTCATTTAACCAGGTTAAGTTAAGAACAAGTTGTAATTTGCAATAAAGCAAAGCAATAAAGCAAAGCAATCTGCGATAAAGCAAAGCAGTTCAACACATATAACAACACAGAGATACACATGGAGTAAAACAAACATACAATCAAAAATACAGTAGAAAAATCTATATACAGCATGTGGAAATGAGGTAGGATAAGAGAGGTAAGGCAATAAATAGGCCGTGGTGACGAAGTAATTACAATATAGCAATTAAACACTGGAGTGATAGAATGTGCAGAGGATGATTGTGCAAGTAGAGATACTGGGGTGCAAAGGAGCAAGATAAATAAATAAATACAGTACAGGGATGAGTTAGATAGATAGATGGGCTGTTTACTGATGGGCTATGTACAGGTGCAGTGATCTGTGAGCTGCTCTGACAGATGATGCTTAAAGTTAGTGAGGGAGATATGAGTCTCCAGCTTCAGTGAATTTTGCAGTTCATTCCAATCATTGGCAGCAGAGAACTGGAAGGAAAGGTGGACAAGGGAGGAATTGGCTTTGGGGCTGACCAGTGAGATGTTCCTGCTGGAGCGCGTGCTACAGGTGGGTGAGCTGAGATAAGGCGGGGCTTTACCTAGCAGAGACTTGTAGATGACCTGGAGCCAGTGGGTTTGGCGACGAGTATGAAGCGAGGGCCAACCAACGAGGGCGTACAGGCCACAGTGGTGGGTAGTATTTGGGGCTTTGGTGACAAAACAGATGGCACTGTGACAGACTGCATCCAGTAGAGTGTTGGAGGATATTTTGTAAATGACATCGCCGAAGTCGAGGATCAGTAGGATAGTCAGTTTTACGAGGGTATGTTTGGCAGCATGAATGAAGGAGGCTTTGTTGCGAAATAGGAAGGCATTTGAGCGGGACTGAGGGCTCTACAGTGAAATAAAACAATAAAACTAGCCAAGACAGCAGTAGACAAGGCATTTTGACATAAGAGAGAGGCATCAAGCAATCACAGGTGTTGCTAAGGAGAGCAATCAGGAGAGCTAAGACAACAACGGGTAAATGGCGAGGAATGTGCAGAGCGGGTCAGTGAGGAACATACAGGACCTGAGTTCGAGGCTGAGGCCTACAGGTAAACAAAATGAGGTACTATGTTACTGAAACAGTCCAGGGGGCATCAGCTGTGTAGCCGAGTGATCATAGGGTCAAAAAAGCGGTAATAGGTGAGTTAGGGTGCTGTTCGGTAGTCATTACTACGCCAGGCGAGCAGGGGACACGGCTTTGAGAAAAGCTAGCGGGCCAGGGTTAGTCTTTGACTCATTCACAAGATCAATAAACAAACAACAGTAGCCCCTTAAAGGGGCAATCAGCAGTTGCTACATCCATTTTTTCCCCATTTAATTAAAGATATGTAACCATTGATTCTGGAAGAATCTAACTTAAAAATGCCTCATGAGCTCAGTTCAACTGTCGTGCCCCATCAGAACCCAAAATATAAAGGGCGTGTCAAGGCGCAAGGAGGATGGTTGGTGGTTAGGGGCGAAGCAGGGTGTTTGGGTTGGCGGTGAGGGGCGAAACGGGGTGGATGGTTGACGGTTAGGGGCGAAGCGGGGTGTTTTGGTTGGCAGTTAGGAGCGAAGCGGGGTGTTTTGGTTGGAGGTTAGGGTCGAAGCAGGGTGTTTTGGTTAGCGGTTAGGGGAGAAGCGGGGTGGATGATTGGCGGTTAGGGGAGAAGCGGGATGGATGATTGGCGGTTTGGGTGAAGCGGGGTGGATGGTTGGTGGTTAGGGGCGAAGCGGGGTGGATGGTTGGTGGTTAGGGGCGAAGCGGGTGGTTGGCGTTATTACATGACTTACCTTCTTTCTTCCTCTATGGAATGTAAAGAGGGCAGGCTTGCACAAACATATCCTGCTTGGTGTCTGCAGCAGCTAGGTTTCACTCACTCACACACCTCCATCACCACCACCACCACCACCACTAAAAAAATGCTTTGATGAAACATTGAATTACAGATTCATACATGGAAAAACATAGTCACAAAATAAACAAAAATGGACTTAGGACGTTTAGACGCTACAAACGTGTTGGTGAGAGTCTCATCTTTCCCTACCGGGGTCATACTAGTTTGAAGGCCAAACCGTTAGGATGCTATAGACGTCTTCGTGAGAAGACGATTTACAGGATGTCTTATGGTCTGACAAACACCGCTGTTGCTAGGCCACCTTTCACCACAGATGGGCGTCTCATGGTCTGACAATCACCGCTGTTGATCGGCCACCTTTCACCACAGATGGGCAGGGCCACCGTTGTGGATGCAGTGGATTGAGCCCATTCAAACAGATATCTCTATCTTAAACAGAATGATTCCTATGGGATTTGTATTATTATGCTAACTAGATTTTGGAGAGGAAAAACAATAAACATTTTATGTTAAATATGGCACTGTTATTCTGTTCTCATGCCTTATCTTCAGACTGCTGCAGTTCATTCCAAGCCCTGCCCAATCCATCTTCAAGCCCTGCTCAAGCCCTGTTCAAGCCCTGCTCAAATTCATCATGTTCAAGCCCTGCTCAAGCCATGTTCAAGCCCTCCTCAAGCCCTGCTCAATCCCTGTTCAAACCCTGCTCAAGCTCTGTTCAAGCCCTGTTCAAGCTCTGCTCAAGCTCTGCTCAAGCCCTGTTCAAACCCTGCTCAAGCCCTGTTCAAGCCCTGTTCAAACCCTGCTCAAGCCCTGTTCAAGCCCTGTTCAAGCTCTGTTCAAGCCCTGTTCAAGCCCTGTTACAACTAACATTTTACTCCTTGTATTTGAGACAAAGTCACACCTTGTCTGGGTGATTTAGAGAGATAATACCAAATTGTAGCAGACAGATTTAGTTGTTCGTATCACATTTTAAATGTACAATCTCTGAGAAATTGACAAAAATGCAACAAGTGTTACAACCATCCCTTACAAAAGAGGATACTTATGTGGATATATTTTCTGTTTCAATCTTGCAGCCATTAAATAAAGGTTAAATAAATCAAATAAAACATGTAAGATGTGGGGAAATAATATTTGAATGTTAACAAATATATATATATATATATATATATATATATATATATATATATTATATATATATATATATTTGGGATAAATTGTTTTATGTCATTTTAACAGGGGTGCTGCAGCACACTCAGCACCCTACTTCCCATGGCTTTGCTTGCAGCAGAAGGCAATATAACACGTTCTCTTCTCTCCCACCCCAGAGTGTCTGGCTGCTGTTAGCTTCTTTCAAAATGTTCAAGAAGTGGTTCAATAGAGAAGCTGGCTTCAGAGCATGAAGAGGACTGGCGTAGAAGAGTCAAGTCAATAGAATATTCAAGCTGGAAGCACCGTTTCCAGAGACATCGCTGCCTTGGAGCTGAGCTGACACGTCCCTGCTCTACATCGAGACTGGGCTGAGCGGAGGCAGTAGTAGACTAGGCAGTGACAGAGACAGGTCACACGTACGACGTAGTAAAGAACATTCTACTCTGCTGTTATGAACTATGTATGTTGCTGTAGTCCGGAGACAGACGGGGAGAGGAGAGGACACGTTTTCTTTTTAGAGAAACGGAAGGAACTAGTTTCTTGAACGTATTGGATAGATTCTATCACAGAGACCTGGTTTGAGAGAGATTTAAACTCCGTTTTTCGGTGAAAGGGAAGCCATGTCGTCTGCGGTGGTAGCTGCCTCTCGTAGACAGTCCTGTTATTTATGCGACCTGCCCCGCATGCCCTGGGCTATGATCTGGGATTTTACCGAACCCATCTGCAGGGGATGTGTTAACTACGAAGGAGCGGACCGGATCGAGTTTGTGATTGAGACAGCCCGGCAGCTGAAGCGGGCTCACGGCTTCCAGGAGGGGAGGTCTCCGGGACCGGGGAAACAGCAGCAGCTATCCGGGAAAGAGATCCAGTCTAACCACCACGGGTCTGGAGGAGACCCCGGGTCCCGGCCGTCACAGCCCCTAGACCGCTACCCCCTCTCCACCTTGGACCGTCCACTGCGGATGGGACCGGAGTACCAGTCTGGGAGACAGGCTAACGGAATTCCGGTACCTAATGGATTTCCTAAACCGGACGACTCACACGAGCTCAACCGGCAGAGCCCCAACCCGCGAAGGAATAACACGGTTCCTCCAAATCTCGTTCCTCTGGTGAACGGGAACATGTCCTTGTTACACGTAGGTAACGGCAGAACCGTGTGTCCGATGGCGATGGGGCACCCGGGGTCCGGTTTGATTGCAGGTAGCCCCAACGAGCACGGCGGCGGTAAACAGTTAGTCTCGGTCTCCTGTAGTGACCAGCACGAGAAGGATAAGCAGCACATACCTGACAGCTTGACACCGGAGATAGAGCATCACAAAGCCCGGTCGGATGAGTGGACGAACAAGGGGAAAACGGTCAGGGACTTGATGGTTCTCCATACTTTCGACAGCCGGTTCAAGAAGGATCATGCAGCCATGCAACAGAGGGTGATTGGCTATGAGCAACAACAGAACGGAGCTGCTTCCAAATCAGGTTGGTACTGGCTGGATGGCTGGATGTATGGGGTTGTTTTTTCCATATGAATAGAGCAGTACAGTGGACCATTCTGCATATTTACCCTCTGCTACATAGTCTAGACTACATGTTTACAGTTCAATAAAAATAAATGTTGTGTTTTGTCACGACTCAAACAGACAAGTCATGCATAATATGCACAGGGAGATCATTTAATGTCAACTCTTTGCTGTGCATACCATTCAAATGAAAAAGATTTGTCAGATTTGCATTTTTTCTTAACAATAGCAAATTATAAACTAATAAATACATAATCACAAAAGGCACTTTTAAGCATGACTTGTGGGAGTGTTTGTGTCATTGCAAAGAAATGCTAATCTGGTGTAAATCTATATTTGGTTTAAAGTGTTAGTATGTACAAAGGGGTTAACCTGTGAAGTACTCTACATATGCACTTCAAATCAGGATTTGTTGTGGGTATGTTTGTGACGAGAAAAAAAAATGCAAATCTGACAAATCTATTTCATTTGAATGGTATGCCGAGCAAAGAGTTGACTTAAATTATCCCCATATGCATATTATGCATGACGTGTCTGTTTGAGTCGTGAGAAAACGCAACATGTATTTTTATTGAGCTGTAAACATGTAGTCTAGACTATGTAGCAGAGGGTACCATGCTGAATAAAGTGCATATGGAGAGCACTACACAGTTTAAACCCTCTGTTACATACAAGCACACTTCAAACCAAATAGATTTACACCAGATTAGCATTTTTGTAATGACACAAACACTCCCACATGTCATGCTTAAAATAGTGCCTTTTGGGATTATGTATTTATTAGTGTATAATTTGGGATTATGTATTTATTAGTATATAATTTGGGATTATGCATTTATTAGTATATGATTTGGGATAATGTATTTATTAGTACAGTATATACTTTGGGATTGTGTATTTATTAGTGTATAATTTGGGATTATGTATTTATTAGTGTATAATTTGGGATTATGCATTTATTAGTATATGATTTGGGATAATGTATTTATTAGTACAGTATATACTTTGGGATTCTGTATTTATTAGTATATCATTTGGGATTGTCTATTTATTAGTGTACAATTTCAGGATTGTTATTTATTAGTATATAATTTGGGATTATGTATTTATTAGTATATAATTTGGGATGTATTTATTGTATATATTTATTAGTATATAATTTGGGATTATGTATTTATTAGTGTATAACTTTATTATTGTGCATCATTCTTTTTTCTTTCATGTATTAATCATCATCTGTCCATGTTGTCTCTAACTCAGCCTTCTTCATGACCATCTGTCCATGTTGTCTCTAACTCAGCCTTCTTCATGACCATCTGTCCATGTTGTCTCTAACTCAGCCTTCTTCATGACCATCCGTCCATGTTGTCTCTAACTAACCCTTCTTTATGACCATCTGTCCATGTTGTCTCTAACTCAGCCTTCTTCATGACCATCTGTCCATGTTGTCTATCTAACTCAGCCTTCTTCATGACCATCTGTCCATGTTGTCTCTAACCCAGCCTTCTTCATGATCATCTGTCCATGTTGTCTATCTAACTCAGCCTTCTTTGTGACCATCTGTCCATGTTGTCTCTAACTCAGCCTTCTTCATGACCATCATCTGTCCATGTTGTCTATCTAACTCAGCCTTCTTTGTGACCATCTGTCCATGTTGTCTATAACTCAGCCTTCTTCATGAACATCTGTCCATGTTGTCTCTAACTAACCCTTCTTCATGACCATCATCTGTCCATGTTGTCTCTAACTCAGCCTTCTTCATGACCATCATCTGTCCATGTTGTCTATAACTCAGTCTTCTTCATGATCATCTGTCCATGTTGTCTCTAACTAACCCTTCTTCATGACCATCATCTGTCCATGTTGTCTCTAACTCAGCCTTCTTCATGAACATCTGTCCATGTTGTCTCTAACTCAGCCTTCTTCATGACCATCTGTCCATGTTGTCTATCTAACTAACCCTTCTTCATGACCATCATCTGTCCATGTTGTCTCTAACTCAGCCTTCTTCATGACCATTGTCTGTCCATGTTGTCTCTAACTCAGCCTTCTTCATGACCATCATCTGTCCATGTTGTCTCTAACTATTTATTGTCTTCATTTGACCATCATCTGTCCATGTTGTCTCTAACTCAGCCTTCTTATCATAATTTGGGATTATGTATCATTAGTCTTCTTATACCATGTCCATGTTGGATTATGACCATATCTGTCCATGTTGTACTATAAGCCTTCTTCATGACCATCATCTGTCCATTGTCTATATAATCATTGGTTGAGCCTTCTTCATGACCATCATCTTATTAGTGTATCCATTTGCTTCTTCATTCATCTGTTGTTGCATCATCTGTCCATGTTGTCTTCTAACTCAGCCTTCTTCATCATCATCTGTCCATGTTGTCTCTAACTCAGCCTTCTTCATGACCGTCTCTAACTCAGCCTTCTTCTGTCCATGTTGTCTCTAACTCAGCCTTCTTCATGACCATCTGTCCATGTTGTCTCTAACTAACCCTTCTTTATGACCATCTGTCCATGTTGTCTCTAACTAACCCTTCTTTATGACCATCTGTCCATGTTGTCTCTAACTAACCCTTCTTTATGACCATCTGTCCATGTTGTCTCTATCTCAGCCTTCTTCATGACCATCTGTCCATGTTGTCTCTAACTCAGCCTTCTTCATGATCATCTGTCCATGTTGTCTATCTAACTCAGCCTTCTTCATGACCATCTGTCCATGTTGTCTCTAACTCAGCCTTCTTCATGACCATCATCTGTCCATGTTGTCTATCTAACTCAGCCTTCTTTGTGACCATCTGTCCATGTTGTCTATAACTCAGCCTTCTTCATGAACATCTGTCCATGTTGTCTCTAACTCAGCCCTTCTTCATGACCATCATCTGTCCATGTTGTCTTCTAACTCAGCCATTCTTCATGACCATCATCTGTCCATGTTGTCTAACTAACTCATGTCTTCTTCATGATCATCTGTCCATGTTGTCTCTAACTAACCCTTCTTCATGACCATCATCTGTCCATGTTGTCTCTAACTCAGCCTTCTTCATGACCATCTGTCCATGTTGTCTCTAACTCAGCCTTCTTCATGACCATCTGTCCATGTTGTCTATCTAACTCAGCCTTCTTCATGACCATCATCTGTCCATGTTGTCTCTAACTCAGCCTTCTTCATGACCATCTGTCCATGTTGTCTCTAACTCAGCCTTCTTCATGACCATCATCTGTCCATGTTGTCTCTAACTCAGCCTTCTTCATGACCATCGTCTGTCCATGTTGTCTCTAACTCAGCCTTCTTCATGACCATCATCTGTCCATGTTCCATGTTGTCTCTAACTCAGCCTTCTTCATGACCATCTGTCAATGTTGTCTCACTCAGCCTTCTTCATGACCATCGTCTGTCCATGTTATCTATAACTCAGCCTTCTTCATGACCATCATCTGTCCATGTTGTCTCTAACTCAGCCTTCTTCATGACCATCTGTCCATGTTGTCTCACTCAGCCTTCTTCATGACCATCATCTGTCCATGTTGTCTCTAACTCAGCCTTCTTCATGACTAATCATCTGTCCATGTTGTCTCTAACTCAGCCTTCTTCATGACCATCTGTCCATGTTGTCTCTAACTAACCCTTCTTCACGACCATCTGTCCATGTTGTCTCTAACTCAGCCTTCTTCATGACCATCTGTCCATGTTGTCTCTAACTAACCCTTCTTTATGACCATCTGTCCATGTTGTCTCTAACTCAGACCATCTGTCCTTCTTCAGCCTTCTTCATGACCATCTGACCATCTGTCCATGTTGTCTCTAAGCCTTCTAATCTGTCCATGTTGTCTCTAACTCAGCCTTCTTCACGACCATCTGTCCATGTTGTCTCTAACTCAGCCTTCTTAACTCAGCCTTCTTGACCATCTGTCCATGTTGTCTCTAACTCAGCCTTCTTCATGACATCATCTGTCCATGTTGTCTCTAACTCAGCCTTCTTCATGACCATCATCTGTCCATGTTGTCTCTAACTCAGCCTATTCTTCATGACCATCTGTCCATGTTGTCTCTAACTAACAGCCTTCTTCATGACCATCTGTCCATGTTGTCTCTAACTAATCTGTCCCTTCTTCATGACCATCTGTCCATGTTGTCTCTAACTCATCTGTCCATGTTGTCCTTCTTCATGACCATCTGTCCATGTTGTCTCTATCTCAGCCTTCTTCATGACCATCTGTCAATGTTGTCTCACTCAGCCTTCTTCTTCATGACCATCAGCCTTCTTCATCTGTCCATGTTGTCTCTAACTCAGCCTTCTTCATGAATGTTATCATCTGTCCATGTTGTCTATCTAACTCAGCCTTCTTCATGACCATCATCTGTCCATGTTGTCTATAACTCAGCCTTCTTCATGACCATCATCTGTCCATGTTGTCTCTAACTCAGCCTTCTTCATGACCATCATCTGTCCATGTTTATGACCATCTGTCCATGTTGTCTCTCTCAGCCTTCTTCATGACCATCATCTGTCCATGTTGTCTCTAACTCAGCCTTCTTCATGACCATCATCTGTCCATGTTGTCTCTAACTCAGCCTTCTTCATGACCATCTGTTAATGTTGTCTCTGCCTTCCATGACCATCATCTGTCCACGTTGTCTAACTCAGCCTTCTTCATGACCATCATCTGTCCATGTTGTCTCTAACTCAGCCTTCTTCATGACCATCATCTGTCCATGTTGTCATCTATAACTCAGCCTTCTTCATGACCATCATCTGTCCATGTTGTCTCTAACTCAGCCTTCTAGCCTTCTTCATGACCATCATCTGTCCATGTTGTCTATAACTCAGCCTTCTTCATGACCATCTGTCCATGTCTGTCTCTAACTAACTTCAGCATCGTCTGTCCATGTTGTCTATCTAACTCAGCCTTCTTCATGACCATCTGTCCATGTTTCATGACCATCTGTCTCTTTCTCAGCCTTCTTCATGACCATCTGTCCATGTTCATGTTGACCATCGTCTGTCTCTAACTAACCCTTCTTCATGACCATCTGTCCATGTTGTCTATAACTCAGCCTTCTTCATGACCATCTGTCCATGTTGTCTCTAACTCAGCCTTCTGTCCATGTCTGTCCTCTAACTCAGCCTTCTTCATGACCATCTGTCCATGTTGTCTCTCTCAGCCTTCTTCTAATCTCCAACCCTTCTTCATGACCATCTGTCCATGTTGTCTATAACTCAGCCTTCTTCATGACCATCTGTCCATGTTGTCTATCTAACTCAGCCTTCCAAATCTGTCCATGTTGTCTCTAACTCAGCCTTCTTCATGACCATCTGTCCATGTTGTCTCTAACTCAGCCTTCTTCATGACCATCTGTCCATGTTGTTCTCTAACTCTTCATGACCTTCTTCATGACCACTCATCTGTCCATGTTGTCTCTAACTCAGCCTTCTTCATGACCATCATCTGTCCATGTTGTCTCTAACTCAGCCTTCTTCATGACCATCTGTCCATGTTGTCTCTAACTCAGCCTTCTTCATGACCATCTGTCCATGTTGTCTAACTCAGCCTTCTTAATCTGTCCAGTCCTAACTCAGCCTTCTTCATGACCATCTGTCCATGTTGTAACTCATGTTGTCTGTCCATGTTGTCTCTAACTCAGCCTTCTTCATGACCATCTGTCCATGTTGTCTCTAACTCAGCCTTCTTCATGACCATCTGTAACTAACCCTTCTTCATGACCATCTGTCCATGTTGTCTCTAACTCAGCCTTCTTCATGACCATCTGTCCATGTTGTCTCTAACTCAGCCTTCTTCAGCCTTCTTCATGACCATCTGTCTGCCTTCTTCATGACCATCATGTTGTCTCTCTAACTCAGCCTTCTTCAGACCATCTTCTTCATGACCATCTGTCCATGTTGTCTCTCTAACTAACCCTTCTTCATGACCATCTGTCCATGTTGTCTATAACTCAGCCTTCTTCATGACCCATCTGTCCATGTTGTCTATCTAACTCAGCCTTCTTCATGACCATCTGTCCATGTTGTCTCTAACTCAGCCTTCTTCATGACCATCTGTCCATGTTGTCTCTTAACTCAGCCTTCTTCACGACCATCATCTGTCCATGTTGTCTCTAACTCAGCCTTCTTCATGACCATCTGTCCATGTTGTCTCTAACTAGCCTTCTTCTAACTGTCCTTCTTCATGACCATCTGTCCATGTTGTCTATAACTCAGCCTTCTTCATGATCATCTGTCCATGTTGTCTAACTCAGCCTTCTTCATGACCATCTGTCCATGTTGTCTCATGTTGTCTATCTAACTCAGCCTTCTTCATGACCATCTGTCCATGTTGTCTCACTCAGCCTTCTTCATGACCATCTGTCCATGTTGTCTCTGTCCATGTTGTCTATCTAACTCAGCCTTCTTCATGACCCACCATCTTGTCTGTCCATGTTGTCTCTAACTCAGCCTTCTTCATGACCATCATCTGTCCATGTTGTCTATAACTCAGCC